>NC_067409.1:94064092-94366592 GCF_009764475.1 Pristis pectinata | reverse complement strand
CTGCTGCAAAACAACAAATTTCATGACATATGTCAGTGATTCTGATTCTGTTAAAAGAGAATTAGCAAGATATGCAACCATGTGGTACTTTTCATAACAGCAGAATTTTCCAAAATAATATTTATCCATCACAAGTTTTTCAAGGGTAGTCACTGTTATACAACTGTGAGTTTTGTGGTCAATGATAAAATGATGGAGTTTACTGCTGATTTTGAATGTACCTTCTCACTAAAGCGAGGGCAAGTTAGCATTCTGGTTCTGTGACCAGATTAGCATGAAGACACATGGAATATTGAGTGTAAACACCACCTGTCAACTGAGGAATTTAAATTCCAGCAATTAAAAAAAAGGAAAATTACCATAAAAACTGATTTGTTTCACTCATGCTCTTCCTACCCAGTCGGATAATGTTCCTAACTCAGAACTACCCTCTGAACTGGCCCAGCAAGCCATTCCGTTCAGGGGACAATTAGAAATGAACAACAAAAGCTAGCTTGCCAGCAATATCCACATCCCTAGAATGAATAAGTAACTTCAAGGGCTTCATTGGCATGAACCCCACCCCCCCTCCTTTCCCAATGTCAGTTGCCATCTGGAATCCGCTGTAGGTGATTTGTGGCATCAAGCTGGCTAACAACCAATTAGACTGAAGAATTCTCAGGGACGTCAAACCAGATAGCAATGTTTAACTAAAAATATCTTCAAATATTTTACAGAATGAAATAAAGCTTGGGGCATGCATGTCATTAAGGTAGTTCAAATATTATAAACAAACTTTTGCATACAATTTTAAAACAAAATAACAATTCTGAGGGAATGAAAATCCACACAGAGTTTTTCAGGAACATACAGGATATTCAGCAGTATTATGGCTTGAACTGTTGTTAGCTCAACAAAGACTGCAACAGCCAAGGTGGTGGAGCAGCTACTTCTGGATTTTCATCTTCATTTGTGCATCTATCTCACCAAGAAATTGTTGTTAGATTGCCTCTATTATCATCGTGAGAACAGAGAGCCTTATTGTTATTCTCGCTGCAAATTCTGGGCTATTATAGGAAATACAACAGTTTAATTTGTGCACAGCAAGCTGCCACAAATAGCCATCTAATTACAACAACATAATAGTTAATAAATAACAATTTTACAATGAAGATGGCTGCATGACTGTCTATAAACTAAGTGTTATTTGTGATTAGTGTAGTGAGGTAATCAGAAAGTAGTGCACGGCATGGAAAGTTATTCAAATATTTCCAACACGTTAAATGAAAAAACAAGAACAATTTTTGAAAAAACAAACCTGTCAACAGATGGTGTGATATGACTTCAGCTTGAGGGTGTGAATAAGCATGAGGAGATGTATTCTAAATACACAGAGGTCCCAACTTACTGACATACATGTACCCTGCTTGCTTAGGCCTCGTGTCATATGAAAGATTTCTCGGTCCCAGCTGTAGGTCAGATTCAGGGATTTGGAAGAATGCAAATACTGATTCAAGGACAGAAGTTTTCACATTCTCCTACCCACCTTAATTTGAATTCTGTCAGCAACACTCTCATTAATAATTTCTAAAGCATTGGTGCCTTTATTGTTCCCTCCATGCTGGAGATTTCCTTATCCACAATTATCAAGGAGTGAATGGAGGTGCAAGTGAATGTTACCCAATCACTTATTTTTAGCCTATCCAGAGGTCCAGTTGAACAGCCACAACTTGCATTCATATAGCACTATTCATCTTGCAAAGTAGTCCAGGATGCTTAAAACCACTGTATTTCTTTATCCTCCAATTTGGAGGATAAAGCAATTGCCATTGATAGATAGTTATCTGACTTTCAAATTGCCCTACATGACAGTTGCCATTTAATGCAGGAAATAGTGGCAACTCCTGGCTGAATCATTGAAGGGTAACCCTACCACCTGTTTCTGTGTCATCTCAACATCTATTCTGTCAAGGCCCCTTGGGATCTTATATATTTGAATCAGATCACCCCTCATTCTTCTAAATTCCAACGAATACAGACCCAAACTATTTAGCCTCTCGTTGTAGAACAACTCTCTCATCACAAGAATTAACCTAGTGAATCTCCTTTGGACTGCCTCCAATGCTGCTCTATCCTTTTTGAGGGAAGGGGACCCCAAAACTGGCCACAGTATTCCAGGTGTGGCCGCACCAATATCCTGTACGACTGTAAAAAACAAAATCCTTATTCTTAAATTCCAACCCTTCACAATAAAGGCTGAGATGCCATTTGCCTTCCTAACTACTTGATGGACCTGCCTGCTAACTTTTAATAGTTCATACTAGAACACCTAGATTCCTTTGAACTTCCTTCATTTGCAGTCTCTCTCTATTCAGATAATTATCCACCTTTTGATTCCTCTTACTAAAGTACACGACCTCACATTTCCCCACATTTAACCCCATTTGCCCAATCACTTAATCTGTCTATATTTTTCATCCTTCGCATAAAAATATTTCCTTTGTCTTCCCTTCTCATTATAAACCCTCTTATTTTTAACATTTAACTCCCTGATTTTTAAGCCTCTTCATCATTGTGCATATTTTGCCCTGGATAAATAAGGTACTTTTTTTGAAGCTTTCTCTTTCCCATCTTTCTTTTTTAATCACACCCTAAATGTTAAACACCAGAGTCAATTTTGTTTGGTCACATCCAAATCTTTCTAAGGGCTTTGATTGCCTTGCATAATTAGTCCTCCCCACAAACTGGAAACCATGTGGTTATCTAATTACAAAAGGCAAATAGTGCCATGCTTTAATGCAATTTCAAATATCAAATCTGCTGGGTTAATTACATCAGTAAGATGATAATGCCATTTTAATTGGGCTAATGCCAAAAGTGCAACAGTATTTTTGATATAGCAAGGCAGGTATGAAGCTTATGGGAAGGACAAAAATGCCCTCCAATTAAGCAAAAATCTTTCCTTTAAGAGACAGTTATTCTCCTCCAGGGTCCGATACAGAAAGATGAAGCTTTACCCAGGTTTGGACAATCCTCCAGCAAGACCATCAGGAACTATCTATGCTGGGAATTGTCAGGGGTTTAGAGATGGTGGCAGTAAGGAGTGTAAAATAGAATATAATATGGGAAAATGTGAAGTTGTGCATTTCATTAGGAAACATTAAAAAGAAGCATTTTATCTAAAAGTGAGACGTTGCAGAGATGCAGAGGGATCTGGATATCCTAGTTCTTGGCGAAAGGCTACTGTGGAGGTGAAGCAAGTAATTAGGAAAGCTAACAGAATGTTTCTTTGTTTATTGATAGGGGAATTGAGTACAAAAGTACAGAGGTAAATGCTTCATTTGTATAGGACATTGATAAGACTACATCTGGAGTACTGTGTACAGTATTGGTCTCCTTATTTAAGGATGTTAATGCATTGGAAGCATTTCAGAGATGGTTTACTAGACTAATACCTGGAATGATGGGTTGTATTCTGAGGAAAGGTTAGGTAGGCTAGGCTTGCATCCACTAGCATATAAAAGAGTGAGGTCAGACTCGATGAATGTGGAGAGAACATTTCCTATGATGGGAGAACTTAGAACTAAGGGTTAAGGTTTAAAAAGAAGGGGTCACTCATTTAGGACAGAAATGAAGCAAACTTATTTTTCACTCAGAGTGCCACATTTTCTTCTCAAAGGGCAGTAGGAGTAATTTTCTTGAACCTGTTTAAGACAGAAGTAGATATTTGATAAGCAATGCAATGGAAGATTACTGCAGGTAGATAGGAATGGAGAGTTGACATTGCAGTGCGATCAGCCATGATCTTATTAAATGGTGGAGCCAATTTGAGGGACCAACTGTCCTGTTCCTGCTCCTAATTTTATGTTCATGTGTTCTCTATCTGCCTTAACCTTTAACGCATTCAAATCAACATGCATATGAAAGCACTATTACACATGAAATGCCAGTAATGCCTAATATTTATAAAATAATGACTATTGCTGGATAATCTCTCTGGCCCTGAAAAGCTTAAATTCATATGTGTGGGTTTTCAATTGCTCAGAATTAATATTTCAACATTCCATCAATTTTAAAATCCATGTGAATATCTTCATTTTTTTTTCACTTTCTGTAAAAAGGTTTACTGTCTGTGTAAGTTTTCCAGTCTGAGTGGCAACTCTGCCAGCTCAATACTGTCATAGTTTTGGACATCTCAGGTCACCTATAATCTGCATTTGATTACAGCTGACATCAGGAAAGGGGAGAGCAATGTCACTGAACTTGTTAAAGGTTTGTGGATAGGTTTGTTTGTGGTGAAAGGCGAGCACTATCTCGTCAACACTGACTGCAAAATACATTCCTATTGTTCTGTCTTCATCCGTTTTATTACCAAATTTGCCTTCTTTTGATATCTGTTTCATTTGAGTGTGCTTGTGCCATGCTCTTCTTTTGCACACCCATGTAATCACTCTTTTCAAATGATGCAATGATCCTTAAATCTTATTTGCTTATCTGGATCATGTTAAAGATTAAAAACAACAAATGCATTCCATTGTTCAGCAAGTTGAAACAAAACCAACTTTAACCTCTCATAAAATATGGAATTAACACAGATAATAATCAGAATACTCAGGTGACTACACTTATGTGGTCAGGTAATATCTGTAGAGGGCAAAACAAAATGAATGTTTCAGGTGCATAAGCTGAAATACTCCACACCCTTAAGAAAACCAATGAATACAAAACAAGCACTTTTTCAACGTAATGTTCTCCCTTTCATACAGGCTTTTCAGATCTGCAGAAACATCCCCTTCTTCTCTGTCTCATGGGTCAAAACAAATAATCAGTATGTTTTTCCTATTTCCAGATGGAACTCATCTTACACTGTTTTCATCAGGCATGACACTTCTGTATTTTCTATCTTTACATTCAATGTGCTCTCCTACTCATCTCACCACTTCCCCACCTGCATTATTGCTCCTGATCTGCTCTGCTCCCAGTGTTGTGCTCCATTAATCACCTTCCAAGTTGCAATTGATTCACAACAGATAACTCCAACAGCAAGTCCCAGCAGAGCAGCAGAATTGTGATGGGGTAAGAATCCAAAATTTGAAAGGATAAACTTCAGCAGAGTTTCAGCAATGGTAAAGAATAAAAGTACAAACTAAGCAGCAGAAAAGAAATGTGTGCAATGTATGTCGATTTATGGTTAAATTTCTTTCCTGCGGCTTATTACCTTTATTAACAGTCTCCACCTATAAATTCATTCCCAACATCAGAAGTAACTCAAAGCTGAATTGATGTTAAAAAAAAGGGCAGCAACATTTTTGATTTTTCCATCAAAAAATACAAGTTAACTCATTTCACTTGACATCAACATGACAAATTGTTGGACTTTCTATTTACATTCAATTCCCAACCAATAATTTCATACCCTGAGCTTGCTCCTGGCTTCTGCAGTGAGAAAGGCCAGAGAAGTGTAAGTTGGAGGCTAGCCACCTCTATTTTTTTCTTTATGGAGCAATGAGATATTTAATGACAAGTCTGAAAAAGAATGAGGGATACAATTGAAGAAGATGGAGGGGAAAAAAGAGGAATAAGAGAGAGGGGTCGGGGAGGGGGGATAATATTATGTCACAAAGAGAAAAGGGATTGGAAGAGCCAAGTGAGAAATGGTAGTGGATAGAATGAATAGAGCAGAAGAAAATAACAGGGAAAGAGACGGAGGCAAGAAAGTAAAACTCGACTTCAAAATACAATTTCAAAAATAACACCGTGGGACTAGGCTTAAAAATGTATTCAAAGTAAATCTACTTGTGATTATAGTGCACAGATCAATTGAAATACCAGAGGGCTGTATTTAATATTTATGATCTACATACATATCAGTTTCACCTGAGATTTCAATCTGTCCGAAAAGTTGCATGAACCTTCACAGTTGGGCTCTGCCAGGAACGGCAAAGTGCAACTGATGAAAACAGCATCTAGTGGCTACTATGCTTGCCCATATGGTCTAGTCTAGGTATAAGAGACTGTTCTGCAGTCTAATTGTGGGTAAATAATTGGAGAGGTATTGACTCTAGCCAAGATAATGTTTTTAAAAATCCATCCGAAAAAATAATCACAACTTTTGGTCAATTGATCAAGAATATTCAACAAATTTAATATGCTCAGTTGTGCCCACTGGGCAATCATGCTTCTGGGTTGAAAAGTTGCACTTTCAAGACCCATTCCAGAAATTTGAATGCAAAGATCTAGATTGACATGCCAGTTCAGTATTGAGGAAGATGCACACTGTTTGGAGGTGATTTCTTTTGGATGAGATATTCAGCTGAAGGTCTGATTGTTCGATCAGGTGATGTAAGGGATGTCATGAAAGAAGAGGGGACTAGCCCACGTGACCTGGATAATATTTATCCTGTAGCACAAATCATCTGGCCATTATTACAATTAGTGTGAGCTGACTGTGATCATACTGGCTGCCACATTTTCTACATTATAAAAACGATTACTTTGGACATCCTAAGGTTGTCTACCATGTCATCAGAAATAAATCTCACCACTTTTTATTTGATAATCCAATTTTGTAAAGCACACATAAATAGTACTTAATTCTGAACTCTTTGGCTTTGGTTCATAGAATCCTGTAGTGTAGCAGTTAGTGTAACGCTATTACAGTGCCAGCGACCCGGGTTCAATTCTGGCCGCTGTCTGTAAGGAGTTTGTACATTCTCCCCGTGTCTCTGTGGGTTTCCTCCAGGTGTTCCAGTTTCCTCCCACATTCCAAAGATGTACAGGTTAGGAAGTTGTGGGCATGCTATGTTGCTGCCGGAACTGTGGTGACATTTGTGGGCTGCCCCAGAACACTCAAAGCAAAAGATGCATTTCGCTGTGTGTTTCAATGTACATGTGACTAATAAAGATATCCTATCCTATCCTATAATCTAACCAGATCCAAAGACTTACTATCAGTCCTGTTTCATGCACTGAAGTAACAAGGATCTCAACTTGTCAGCATAATGAGCTGGTCTCAAATGAAGTGAGCACTTCTGCTATTTGCCCAGTAATCCCTGTGGTATGTTATACATAAAGTAGTGCATTTGCAAAATAGAAGAGTTACTTCATATTATTGAAGGGGCATGAAGGAAAAGTGGCATTCTGATGGAAAAACTTGATTCAAGGGAAGAATAACACTTGCATTTATATTTTTCAACAGTTTACCACATTCCAAAGGACTTCAAAACAATGAAGTAATTAGAAAGAAACAATCACTGTTGTTATATGGTCAAAGGTGATATTTATTTTAGACATAGGGTCCTATACACAGCAATGAGGTAATGATGATAACCTGTTGATTGGGAGTGGGAGTGGGATGGAGAATTAGAGTGACAGCTCAAAAGTGAACACTCTGACCTTTCTATATTCACTCTCCTACACTGTTCCAAAGAAGCTCAACATAGACTGAAGGAATAGCAACTATCTTCAGATTTACACAAAATGCTGGAGAAACTCAGCAGGTCAGGCAGCATTTATGTCCTGATGAAGGGTCTCGACCCGAAATGTTGACTGTTCATTTCCCTCCATAGATGCTGCCTGACCTGCTGAGTTCCTCAAACATTTTGTGTGCATTGCTCCAGATTCCAGCACCTGCAGAATCTCTTGTGTCTCTGTGTGTGTCCTCATCTTCAGATCTGAAATATTATGACCTTTAGAAGTTAGCAATGAATTCTACAGTTTCAAATAATCCGCTATTCCAGTCCTGTATCTTACATTTTTAGCATTTGGTTTACTTCTTTATCTCTCTCCCTCCTCCCATTCACACCTCCTTCTGTCACACTTTCTGTTATTCAGTGGCCTTTACCACCCTATTTTAGCTGACACTATCATCATTTATGTCAATCAGACTCTGTGGTATCTACACCATCACAGACCCGTCCTTTTATTCTCTGTGCCCTCCCCCCTCCACACACACACTTTCTCTACCACTATGTACTTGTTTCACTTCTATCTTTTCCCATTTATGATGAAAGCTCATCAACCTGTTTCTCTCCTCACAGATGCTGCCTGACCTATTGAGCAGCTCAAGCATTGTTGATTTATTTCAGATTTCCAACATCAGCAGAATTTTATTTTGGAGCAGGAGAAATTTTTGAATTGGTTGGGAGGGGAGTCAGGACCTTGGTTTAATGCAACATCTGTTGGCATCTCCAAGAGTGCAGCATTCCCCTGGCACTCCATTGAAGAGCATATGCTGAAGTCTCCAAAGTAGGACAGGCCATCCACGGGTAATAACTGGGTTTCATTTTTACAGACGCCCATAAATCGATTTTGTTCATAAGTCAGAAAAAACACAAAAATCACTGGATATAGTAACCATATCTTCACAGTATTCTTACAAATGGCATCAAAAGCACGCAAGACTGATAAGAAAGAACAATTACTAAAAGTGAAGAGAGAGAGGAAACTAGTTCTTCCATATGTAGGAAGAACTTTTGTACGTACGTTGGACTTTTGAATTTAATAGCATTATGGAAGCTCGTTTGTATGTAGGGGTGTCCATAGGTCAGGCATTTGTAACCTGGGGACAGCATGTATGTGAACCCTATAACCTGACTCAGCTGAACCGACAGCTGATGCATATGCATTATCCCATTAACCTGATCAGCCTCAATTCCTCTTCACTTGCTTCTGCATTGTATGATATCGATCATTTCTTTAACTATAGATCCATAAAAAGGTTGTTTTTTTCCCCATGAAACCAGATCAATTTGGCACTTTATAACATTCTAATTGCCTGTGAATGTGAAAAAGTGTGGCAGGGAGGCTAATAGTATAGGATCAAATACACTCATCCCCTTACATAACACTGTCAGCCTCATTGCTTCCTCTCTTTTGTACTTACTTTTTGGATTACCTCAGAAAAAGTGATGGTGGCCCAGTCCAAGGTACATATGTTGAACATTGTTTTGACCTATTTTTGTTAACTTGCATCTGCTATTTGTAATGACTTTCACTTTTACTTCATGAGTCACTAACAAGAAAATAGATACCTGTGCACATTAGCAGATGTGTTGGGTTCTGTGTGTGTTACTGTCTCGGCACCATTGCTCTTCCACATGAGACAGATGCGCCTTGAGGGCTCATTGCTTCAAGACGTCAAGCTCAGCAGTTGGTCTTTCTTGTTCTTATGCTTCACTTTTGAATTATATCTTAATGGCAGATAAGAAACAGTAAACTTTCTTAAAGTAACGTGCCAACATCTGCTGCTACATTTGTTCAACACAAAGAGATATTCAGAACACAGAATTCCCTGAAACATGGGCAATACTTTCACTGATATTTTTCATTTGCTTTTAAATTTACACTGCCAACTCCTGAGCCTTGCCAAATGGGCTGAAGATTTCTCTCAAGAAGCAGGTGACACTGTGGTTATTGTCATTTTCATTTGTCAAAAAGCTCGAGCGAAACTCAGGAATATGTGCACTGTAAGGTTAAGTTCCATAGCCAGATGAGGCAAGCAAACACGCTAATGAAAAATATTTATTGTAATTATAATAGCTGCAGAAAGGTCTATTTACAATTATTACATGAAATGAAACCCTTCAAATAATTTACATTTCATCTAATGTAGGATTTCCTGCTTGATTGGTTTCCAGATGCACCGTCAATTATTGCAGTGAATATTTTGACAATAGTGTCTCACAGCTAAATACTTGCAACATTGATAGGAAGTGCAAACTTGGTATTTTTTGGAGCTTTTGGGAACTTATATTTACTTCCTTTTTGACTTTCTAATCAATCTGAGTGACTACTGAAAAAATTGAGAAATTCTGCAGGGTTACCTAATTTACATCAAGCAGGCATTAAATATAGAACAATGGATGAAAGTTATTGTAGAGTTTCAAATGATATCTTAAGCAAGTAAAATGAAATAGATTTGCTTAATGAATGTTATCAGAATTTAGATTACATTCCAGATGAAAGTTCATCTCACTATCCAGATTTCACAATGTTATTAATAAGTTTCAGTAAAAAGTGAACATTTCCCAATGATGGTTGGATGTCTAAGTTACAATAGTGATTACAATAGGCTAGTGCAATATAACATCTGGATAATAATAATCACTTGACATATAGAAGGCAATAACATGCAGCTATTCCTCTATTTACAAAAGTGAGGCGTTTCTGAAAAGCAATTTATCAAGCAAAATTTCACAAATTAAATAGACTAGCCAGAATGCATCATGAAAATTTTGGTGTGATGTAGAGTAGTGTGCTATTCATTATAGTAGAATGTCGTAAATTGAACATTGATTAATCAAATATATATTTTGCACTTAGATGTATGACTGATGTAACTTAATCTCTTATCGTGTTATCATTATTGCACCTTTTAACAGGTTTCTTTTTCTTGATCCTGTTTAATTATTCCTTTCATATAAAATAAAATGCTTTGATGCTTTAGGTATTGACCTGGCAAGTGAACGGTCTGAGCATGGCTGGGCAGGTTGTTGGTAAATGGCAAAAGCAAAATATTGTAAATCTGAACTAAAACACAAAAAGCTGGAAGCACTGAGCAAGACAGGCAGCATCTGTGGAAGAAGAAGCAGAGTTAACATTTTAGGTTGATTAACTTTTACCAGAACAAGAAAAAGTTAGAAAAGGAACAAATTTTAGGTAGTAGTGAAAGGTGAAGAGAACGACTGGGAAGTTCTGTGGGAGTATGGAAGCCAGAAGAGATTGTTAGATAAGTGATGGTGGTGCCGGCTGAAAGAGGGTGATAAAGGAGTCAATGTAAGTAGAAAGAGACAAATAAAATCTATAATATCAATCGTGGAAAAAGAAAAAAATACTGAATGCTGGAACTATGAGAGATGAAACTGGAATGGAGTCAAAAGCAGTGATGCTGTTCCTTAAGCTTGCATTGAGCTCCATTAGAACAAAGGGAGAGGCTGGGTCAAAGTGGATTGGGATGGAGAGTCCCCTTCCAATTCTGCCATTTTAGCCAACTTTCATTGTTTCACCACCAGGGATTGTGCCTTCAGGAGCTCAGGGGCTAAGCTCTGGAATTCCTACCTTAAGCCTCTCAGTCTCTCGAGCTCTTTCTCTCTTCTTCTGACGTTCCTTAAATTTAACCTAATTGGCATTTTGATCATCTTCCCTAATATCTCCTTATGTTGGTTCAGTGTCACTTTTATTTTCTCATAACATTCCTGTAACACTTCTTGGGACATTTCTACAACATTAAATGTGTTCTATATACTGTAGATGATGCCAAAGCAGCTGGAATCATCCTTGTTCTTCCAATTGAAATCTCCCAAATGCATCAATGCCTTGTCTAAGATATGGAACCCAATATTTCATAGACCATTCTGAGATTGCACATAAATTATGAAAGCTGGAGAAATAACTTGTAGTCAGATAACCTTGGGATTCATTTCTGTATTTAATCAGCACTTTGAGTCAAAATTGTGTGCATAATTCATTATGATATCTTATTATTTATGTATAAGATAAAACAGAAAGTGCCATAAATACTCAGCAGGACAGGCAGCATCAGTGAAGAAAAACAAAGTTAATGTTTCAGGGCAATGAAATTCATCTGAAACATTAATTGTACTTCTCTTCTTATGAATGCTGCCTGATCAGCTGAGTATTTCCAGTAGTTGCTATTCCATTTTAGCATTTGTCACATAGCTTTCTATTACTAGTATGAAAATTCTGAGGACTCCATTGAGTCGTTTTTTGGCCGAGAGCTTTATTTATAACTGTCACCTTCTGCTGAAAAACACTATGATGCTGGAGGAACTCAGCAGGCCAGGCAGCATCCCTGGAGAAAATCAGGTGGTCAACGTTTCGGGTCAGGACCCTTCTTCAGAACTGAAGATAGGAAAAGGGGAAGGCCAATATATAAGAGGAAAAAACAGAGCAGTGATAGGTGGACAAAAGAGGGGAGGTGGGGTGGGCACAGGGAGGTCATAGGTAGATGCAGGTAAGAGATAGTGATAGGCAGGTGCGAGGGAAGGGAGAGCAGATGTCCAACTTCTTTTCTAACTGGGGCTTCCCCCCAACTGTGGTTGAGAGAGCTCACATCCATATCTCTGCTATTTCCCGCACCTCTGCTCTCACCCCCACCCCTCCCAGACCCAACAGGGATAGGGTCCCCCTTGTCCTCATATTTCATCCCATCAGCCTATGTATCCAACAATCTGCTCTCCCTTCCCCCGCATCTTCCTATCACTATCTCTTACCTGCATCTAACTATCACCTCCCTGTGCCCACCCCACCCCCCCTCTTTTTTCCACCTATCACTGCTCTGCTTTTCCTTCCTATATATTGGGCTTCCCCTTTTCCTATCTTCAGTCCTGAAGAAGGGTCCTGACCTGAAACATTGACTGCCTGCTTTTCTCCATGGATGCTGCCTGACCTGTTGAGTTCCTCCAGCATCATTGTGTTTTTCATCTAGGTTCCAGCATCCACAGTCCTTTGTTTCTCTTCTCTGTCACCTTCTGCCTTCTGTTTCCAAACTAGTTCCAAATTAATTTGACAGAAAATAATATTAAATTAATCTTTCTTTGATAAGCCTTTTTTCCCTGAAATTGGGGAATCATTCTCCAATTTCAATGGACAGACTTTCTTATGTAAAAGTAGAAAATGCTGGAATTACTGTGGAAATCAGGCTGCACCCATGGAGAAGCTGAGAATGCTTTCAGTCCAAAACCTTTCATCATCACTGGCTCTCTGTCAGTTCAGGTAGCTCCCTTTCTTCTGCTGACCATTGCTGCTTGCTTGTGAATGCAGGTATCTGCCTGTGGGCATACCCATCTTTACTGATGGACCTAACTCTCCTCTAGTGGGCCTCCACTGGTTTGCCTCTGCAAAGACGAAAGTGCCTGAGACAGTGAACTTCCTATGCTACCTTTCAAAGAATGTCACTCACATTGCTCTGTTATCCTATGCCTTGCAACACCTTGGCATTCTTTGACCACCTACTCCCCCAGCATCCTTTTTGCTGTATCTTCAGAAAGATCTCTGGGAGCTGCCAGCATGCTATTTGCTCCCAGAGATCTTTCTGTAATCTCATAGTTTGGCTAATCAGTTTGTCCACAACTAAAGTGCTTCTCTATTAAACTATTCTAGTCCCCTAATGGCTTGTGACTGTCCTCAATTCCATCCTAGTGGATATTTCTATAGGAACCACATATCCCACAAGGAAAGAATCTCCACCATGCAAGAAAGAGATAATCCAGGAACAGAAGCAAAAGGCTAACTCACCTGAACTGCAGTTGCTCTTGACCAACTCATTTCCCACTGATTTCCTGCACAGAAATGAAACCAGACATCCTGATATAATTCACCCCAGCCATCTCTTCCAGAACAGCCAAGCTTAGCATTTTGAGAGACTGTGGATGGCTGACAGAAGCCCGAATCATTAAACTTCACAGTTTCTTGGAACTGACTCTCAAGGGTCATGAAGGGGAGTGTGTTAAATATATTTTTCCAAAGTCCTTTCTGTTGTATTTGCCTGTTTTAATTTCCTTGGGCAAGCCTTTGGAGGTATTAATTCTGTTAATAACCTAGAGACCAATTCTGGCCCAGGACACTGAAGTTAGTCAAGATCAAGAAGCTCAATTTGATTACATATCTGCTAAATTACATTTTCATTCTGATCTGATCAGGACAAAAACATCTTTATAGGATCATTCCTCCAAGCTTACTGTAATTGTTGTTTATTTGGGATCAAACTACATGTTTGCATGTGCTACATGGAGTAAGTTGTTGTGGAAAGGGTCCCCACTCTCCTTTCTCGGCTTCATGTTTGTCTCCAAATTCACAAAAGAATAGATGTTGCCAATTCTCCCTTCATAACAAATTACCCTTATATAACTAATTGAGAAGGAGCTGGCAGTTCTCTCTGTACATGTGAGGATTTAATGAGGAAGGAACATAGTAGTGACTACATGATATTAGATTCCATTGCCAAGAGTAATGTGGTGGTTCACTCTTCATATCTTAGTAATTCCTTTAAACTTTGTTATTTCTTTGGAGCTCCATTTGTGACTCCATTGGAAGTAAAGTATGTGATATACACATGTTTATCTTGTTTGAAGTGAGCATTTACCATGTAAATTGACTAAATCTTTGATAACCCTCCTGTTGGTAACTTTGTTTTACTATGTTAAAGGTTCTATATAAATGCAAGTTGTTGTTTTAGTAAGATATCCAAGATAAACTTTTTGGTAATCTTGACTATTGAGCCATTTCTCTGGCTACAAAGCTGTGGACATGAGCTTTGCTTTCTCATTCATGCATACTAATTGACAACCACACACACACATAATGAGCTAAATAGCTTCTTTCTGTGCTACATAATTCACCATCTCTCTTCAGTGTTCCCCTTTCACACCAGAGCAAATGTCTACTCACGACACCTTAGTTTATTCCCAAAGAAAAGGACATTAATTATATCGAAATCTTCAGTAATTATTATTATTTACAACATTTTATAGCTGTTGGTAAGTAAACAAGTCTGTGTATTCCCATATGTTGGGTTTATAAGGTACAATTATGAAAACATATATAATAGTCAAAGCTGTAAAATATTTTTGATAATCACTGTCTAAATTGAAGCAAACAGGTTGGGGTTAAAATTGTGATGCAGTATGTCCATGTACTTGTAAGGGATTAGGTAGAAATTAGCTCAGGGTTAGTCTGAACCTAACCTGAACAGGTGTTTAACTAATCACTATATTCGTAAAGTTCTTATCAGGCATTCAGGGTGGCTATCTAAGATAGAAATTAGGCTCCAATAGTCTGTAAATAGGAGGCCTTCCACTTGTTAAAGGACTCTATTTTCAAAATTTGACAGCAAAGGCCAAGAGTTTTAAGACATTCAGACTTAATCTTGATGTATTTGTACATACATGTGAGGACACTGGTGCCAGTTATCGATGTTAATTTTACACTAAATTGGATAATAAAGATCTGATCGATAGAAGTTCTTGAATAACGTTGCAATACAAAAAATGTGTTAAAATAAAATCTACACAATTCCTTTTGATTGAAGGCAAGTAATATTCTCAAAGGAAAGAGCACAGAATTTTTTTTCTGATATAATATTCACCACTTAGGAGGCATTTGAACTTATTAAAAGATTGTACACTTCAATTAACACCAAAGTATGAGATGGATGCCTTTCACTTACCTCAGGGGAAATGATGTAACCATTCGTGAATCAATGCCTGGTGAAGATGATTGACAAAAGAAGTGGAAAGAAGATAAGGAGAATTGGTTTCACTCAGGAGGTAGTTGCAACTATCAAAAAAGAATTGGCTACACACTTGAAAAGGGGAACAATCTGAAGAGTAGGATTAATTGAATCTTTAGCAAAAGGTCCATATTACCAAAATGGGCTGTATGATTCTGTCAGCTCATTGTGCATGAAAGCCATTTCTCAATTTAATATGTTACTTTTATGTAATGGCTTGGGATGATCTCAGTAAAGGAGATTTCTCCTTAGTTTTAGGAAATTTCTCATCAAGTTTATATCACTGAAGCAAATAAAAGGCAGAAAGACCTTACCTAACATTTTAAGTGATTTAAGTGTGTCCTCAGTTGTGTGCATTAAATGTACAAAGGTTTCAAATTAACCAAATTTCAGAAGTTTGCATGCACCACAAGCATCATATGTTGCGAGTATACTGATAAGAAACTTTGTTTAACAGATTTTTATCAATTTTTCATTATCAATAATTGCTTTATTTTACTTGGTTTCATTATGATGAGAGATAATTGTCAGTTTATGAACTTGTGTTTCCATAGGGAGTTTTGCCTCCGAAGTCAGAATGTCAGAAGTGCCTCCCCTTTGATTTTCAGTTCATGCAGTTAGTTACAGGTACTGCTTGCCAGAGTTCCTGTTATGAGACTTTGTAAGTTTTATAAAATTGCAGTCTGGTATGATTACTGACTCCTTTTATGACATCACCTCTTTGCAAATTGTCACCTCTCCTGCTACTTGTTTTATGCTATGACACTGCATTTACCACTGAAACAAAAATATATATTTAACAACTGAAAGAGCTTCAGTAAATGAAAAAGCAATTTATAGAATTGGCCTTGTGATAGTAAAAGCCTTCTCCATGACCCGATACTCCCTTTTAGACATTTCAAAAATTGAGCCAGTGACATCAATTGTTTTGCAAAAGGATATGTTTGGTGATCTTTCAATGCCGGTTCTTTCAAATTGCACTCTGTATTGTATAAATGCATTGCTTTATTAGCTCCAAAGCTGCATTTATGAATATTAGTGCAAAAATGCTTAATAGAGCCAATTTTGAACATGTGCTTTGCAGCAGCTAACATGCACCACTGGCATACTACATGTTGCATATATCAGTTGCAGATGAAGGGATTTTATACCAATGGATGTTCTGCTCAAACAATTTAGTTTCATTGTTTTTGCAGATTTGATTCCACTGACATTTGGTGGTGTGGGTTGTTTGGAGCTTAGTGCATATGACCAACACTTTAAGCAGTTACACACCATATCTCTTGCCTTATGTGAAACAGAGCAAATTGTTATGCAAAACAGAAATAACCCAAGTATTTTTAAAGATAGCAATGAATATTAATAGCAGCTGCAGCTTAATTTTTTTTAGTTTCTTTACAATTTTTCTGTTGCAACTGACTCTAAAAATCTGCCTCATAAAATATTCAAAAACATGAAAAGCATTTAGTATGCTGAAGGAGCACTTTGGTGTAGATTGTGCTGATGGCAAGCTGCTGGTACAGTGCAGGAGCACTGGCCAGCTGCATGTGGATGTCAGTCCGTTCTGGACTTCCACACCTGCACACGGCAGAACAAATATATAGCAACTCGCTAAAGGCCAGACAGGGGTGCATCTGACTTTGTTCTCTTCCTCTGGATTCACCACTAGATCCAGTGGCACTTGTGTATTATTCTGAGCTAAGGGAGCAGATACACTTTGTACTTTCCCAGTCAGCATTATGCCAGCCATGACGAGCGCATCCAATATAACCTGAGTTATATCATATGAGTTGTCTATTAGACCAGAGCAATAAAAGCTTGAAGATGCATGCTTATCAACTAATGCCTGGGGACAGGGAGAAATTTATCTTTGGTCATTAGTGTTAAATGCATGAAGACTATTAGCCCCCCTCCATAGATTTATTTCCATGGGCTGCAGTGGGTCTGATTTTGCAGAAAGTAGTCACTCACACATTTTGCACAAATGACCAAAGACAATTTTCTCCTGGAGTTTTCTCCCTGACATTTCTGATCAGTTAACAGAAACCCATTCCAATGGCAAAAGTTAATGCTCACCTTTTCCTTACATTCAGACAATGAAGAGGCAATCAAGGAATGCTGGCAATATGAGAGAAGTTCTGAACTCTCTATAATTGGGAACAAAAATAAGGAAGGAAAGGTTGGTGGTCATGATGCGTGTTTAAAAAAGTAATCATGAGTCACCGGAGTGATCCTTTAGCAATAAAAAATGAACTGCAATAAGTTTTTTTGCACAGAGATTGGTTGATATCTGGAAAGCAATGCCAAAGGAGGTGCTGGAGTCAGATACAATCAATGTGTTCAAGAGATATTTAGACAGACACTTAAATAGGCACAGTATAGAAGGATACAGTCTTAATGTGGGCAAGTGGGATTAGTGTAGATGGGCAAAAAGGTTGACAAGGACATGGTGAGTCGAAAGGCCCATTTCTGTACTGTACAGCTCTATGATTCTATGACCATAAGAAGTGATGTTACTTGAAGTGGCTGAGCATATCATGCATCGACTAATCAAACTGATCATGTGAGTGATATACTCAAGCCACAGATTTGAACTGAAATGATGCTTATTAATGTTGGATACACAGTGGCTATGGATGACAAAGAAAGACCTAAGTGAGAAGAAGGATTTTGAAAGCTGAAATAAGGCCATTACTTTGTAGGTTTATGGAGGAAGCAGTGTCAAGAGACTAAAATGGCCAAAGGAGACAAAAACTGAAAGTGGTACTGGTGGGAGGCTTAGGTGGTAATTTGTTCTGGAACTAAATCTGCATAGGTTAGAGCAACCAATAGCCAGATGAGATTAAGACAGGAAGAGAGCAGGATTATTAAGGAAAGCTGGAGTGATTGGAGCTTGCCTTGTCTGTAATCAGCATCTTACTGGCAGCAGTGACCTGTAAAACACTATGACCTAGATGGTGGGTATGGATGTGGGAGTTAAGGCACAGGTAAAGTTATTATTTGTTGTCATTTGTGGAATGCACCTGAGTTTTATTTTCTTAAATTTCATATGTTTCTTATTGTTATTCATCAAAGTTCAGGAGGACTTAGTTGAAAAGGGAATAAAGTAGGAGAATAATTAGTTCAAAAGAAGTATGAATTGCCTGAAGTCACTTTAATTACTCTTGTTCAACACACAGTCATTTCTTCTGACAAGCTGATGGGCATATTCTTGAGGAGGTGGATTTCATATCCCACCAGGTTAGTCAGCTGGGTTTGTAATGCTCCACTCAATTTTTTTTGCAGTAGACTGTAACTGATAAAACATGGTCACCAGGTCAATTGCCAGTAAAGAAAGAAAGGAAAGGCTTATATTTATGTAGCACCTCACATGCCCCTTTCAGACATCTCAACTGAATAACTTATAGGATTAGTCACTATTTACATGGAGGAACTTCTGCACCAATTAATAGAAATGTAATAATGACCAGGTAATCTGTTTTAGTTCTGTTGATTTGGACTTCAGTATTGGACAAGTTGCTGGAGGTAACCTCCTTGCTCTTTTTTGTTGTGATCTTTTATGTCCACCTATGAGAATAGGCAGGGCAGAGTTTTAATGTCTCACCCAAAAGCCATCAATACCAACATTCAGTACTCAATTAGTATGGCACTGGATTGTCATCTTAGACTCGTATGCCCAAATCTCTGGATGGGACATATTGTTCCAGCATCTGCAGATGTCTGTCATGATCTGTCTCCGTTCATTAAATCTCCTGAGACATTGGTGTCTCAACTTGTTGAGTAAGTTTATCCTCTGGTTGTACAGTTTGTGTGATCAGTATGGTATCCAGCTAAATGAGTCTCCATGCTGAACCTGCTCCTCTACGGCTGGAGGTCTGTGAGCAGCATGGTGGAATTGGTCCTAGAACTCCTGATTCTACTTGTGTGACTGCTGTAGGTACTGATGTGACTTTTTTCTCCTGCTGTGCTGCTCTTGCTCCAGTTGGTTTTACTGTTATGGCCCTTCACTCTGCTGGTACTGTTCACCTTGCTCTGTGCTCCAAAGTCACATTGCATAAGTGACACCCAAAGCTGAGATCTGGTGTGCATTCCTTCAAAGTTGTCAAAGTAACTTCTAAGGTCTCGAAATTAATCTCTCAGCATAAATTCTGCTGCAAGGCCTTTTGTACAAGAAACCAAGTAAGTAGCTGTGAAGCTTCACTCTTTATTGGGACATTTCCATGTCATTTTTTTTACAATTGTCATTGTGTTCTCTGCTAGATTTCAGTGGCAAGTTTCAGGAAAGCTAAGAAACCTTCATGAACCCAAAATTAAATTGAAAATATATATATATTGATTTAGTTCCAACTGAGCCATTAAATGCTCCCAAGGCAATTGCTGATGCACAGACTAATGCACTGATGTTAAATGTGGAAATCATTGAATTGAAGCCACAATTGCCATTTTCAACAGTTTTATTTCTACACCTGTTTCCAAGCCAAAAATTCCCTCAACACTGGATATATTTTTTTTCTGATGCAGACTATTTTTTGTGCTAGAAGAAAAACATACAAGCAACAAAGAAATATTAAATGGCTCCATGATAGAAATGATTGATTGAAAGGTAGTAAATGGATTGTTATCCATTGTCAAATTATGACTTGTGATGCCGAATCTGATTAAAATTGAAGGCCTGTGCATAAAGAGGAAATTTTCTTTTGGCACTGAGACGACCTTTTGCACACAGAATATTGAAATAACTAATGTGTGATGTTCTGAATTATGATAAATACAAAGTACAGGTTCAACACAAGATAACTTTCTTCATAGAGAATGTGGCATTAAAATGGATTGCAATGTTAAAAAGGTTGAATGAAAGAACAAAATATTCCAACTAATCTTGAGTTTACTGCTTTGTCTACCTTTTTCTTTAAGTTAATGATGTTAACATTTTAACCCTACAACAGCATATGCCGAGCCTATTGTTATAATCATAACCTTCACGCAAATAACAATTGTCCGGCAGTATTAGGAGTGTGGCCTGGTACGTTCAATTAATCCCTATTTTGAATCACTGACAAAATTGCTGCAATATTGAAATGTTAGCACTAAAATGTTCATATACTATCTTACAGCAAATTAGCCATTCTGTGCAGGAGCAACTCAGTGCTGTGGAACACAAGCATCCTCCATAGTTGGAAGAGTGGACATTGTATAATTGCATTGCTAAACCTGATCCCTTCATCTTAAATTACACAATCTCTGAGCATTACGATGGCATTATATATCCAGTACTTTTAAGCTTCAAATTTAGAAACAACAGGAGCACAGTTATCATATAGAATATGTGGTGCATTATTGGTCTTTCTGTTCTTTACACAGTCAATCCCAATAAAAAGCGGCATTATCTGTAATTGTAAGGATTTAAGAATGAAGAACATTCTTCAGGGAATATATAATAGAGCAATACTATATCTCCTTCAGGAAGGCAGAGACCCATAAGTTCAAGCGTATCACTGAAAGGACGAGGACAAATTGTTTTTCCAGACTGATTGTCTTACCACACAACATGCTTTATTCCATGTGAATATTGAAGCAGAGAAGCATATGAAATGTTAAACAAAGTGAGATGGCACAGAAATGGAGCAGAGAAGATGCAGGAATATTATTTTGTAATTTCAACATCACTCCTCATTCTAATGACTGCATATTGAATATCAACACAGCTGGACAAAATGGGTGAGAGGGAT
The DNA here is from genome assembly GCF_009764475.1 of Pristis pectinata. NCBI lineage: Eukaryota > Metazoa > Chordata > Chondrichthyes > Rhinopristiformes > Pristidae > Pristis > Pristis pectinata. The sequence continues at coordinate 94,345,634 of NC_067409.1, read as the reverse complement.
ATGGGCCAAATGCAAGCAAAAGGAATTAGCGTGGAGAGGCATCTTCGCCGGCAAGGCCAAGTTGGGCTGAAGGGCTGTTTCTGTGTTGTATAACTCTATGAATCTACAACAGAATACAGTCTAACACAGAGTATGGAGAATTACAGAAAGACTGAAAATAGGTGCAAGAGCAGGCTGCTTGGGCCTTTGAGTCTGCTTCGCCGTTCAATACAATCACGGCTGGTCATAGCATCAGAGTCGGGCAGAATCAGAATCGGGTTTATTATCACGGACATATGTCATGAAATTTGTTGTTTTGTGGCAGTAGTACAGTGCAAGACATAAAGACATAAAAATTACTGTAAGCTACAAAAATAAATAAATAGTGCAAAAGAGGAATAACGAGGTTGGGTACATGGAATATTCAAAAATCTGATGGTGGAGAGGAAGGAGCTGTTCCTGAAATGTTGATTGTGGGTCTTCAAGCTCCTGTACCTCCTCCCCAATGGTAGTAACATGAAAAGGGCATGTTGCGGGTGGTGAGGGTCCTTAATGATGGATGCTGCCTTCTTGAGGCACCGCCTCTTGAAGATGTCCTTGATGGCGGGGAGGGTCGTGCCCGTGATGGAGCTGGCTGAGTATATAGCCCTCTGCAGCCTCTTTCGATTTTGCACATTGGAGCCTCCATACCAGGCGGCGATGCAACTAGTCAGAATGCTCTCTACTGTACATCTGTAGAAATTTGCAAGAATCTTTGGTGACATACCAATCTCCTCAAACTCTTAATGAAGTAGAGCCACTAGTGTTCCTTCTTTGTGACTGCATCAATGTGTTGGGCCCAAGATAGATCCTCTGAAATGTTGATGCCCAGGAACTTGAAGCTCTCACCCTTTTCACTGCTGCAATGAGGACTGGTGTGTGTTCTCCCGACTTCCCCTTCCTGAAGTCCACAGTCAATTCCTTGGTCTTGCTGACGTTGAGTGTGAGGTTGTTGTTGTGACACCACTCAAGCAGCCGATCTATCTCACTGCTGTACACCTTCTCATCGCCATCTGAGATTCTGCCAACAACAGTAGTGACATTGGCAAATTTATAGATGCTGTATGAGCTGTGCCTAGCCACACCGTCATGAGTGTAGAGAGAGTAGAGCAGTGGGGTAAGCACGCATCCTTGAGGTGCACTGGTGTTGATTGTCAGCGAGGAGGAGACGTTACTACCGATCCTCACTGACTGTGGTCTACCGATAAGGAAGTCAAGGATCCAGTTGCAGAGTGAGGTACAGAGGCCCATGTTTTGAAGCTTGTTGATTAATACTGAGGGGATCATGGTGACACAGCAAAGAAGCAGACAATTTGTCCACCAGACCATGTCACCCACTATTAACACTAATCCTATGTATCCACATGAGGTCTGTCGCCTTCTATGCCTTGGCAATTCAAGTACTTGTCTAGATGCTTCTTGAATGTTCTAAGAGTATCAGCCTCCACCACCTCTTCAGGCAGCTCATTCCAGATTCCATCCACCTATATCTTCTGTCTTAGTTCCATTTGCTCACATTCCCCCATATCCTATGATACCTTTTGTATCAAGTAATCTATCTCTTTCTTATGTATCCACCCATCACCTTACTTTCATATCAGGTTCCATAATCTGCAGCCCTTTAATCACCTAATCACCTCGCAGCCTCTGTCACTATCTCCACCCTTCCCTCTCCCCCACCTAGCTTCATCTGCCCAGCAACCCCTCATCACCTGGATCCACCTATCACTTGCCAGCTCTTGCCCCACCCCTCCCCCTTATCTCTTTAAACTTATAAGAACATAAGGAATGGGAGCAGGAGTAGGCCATCTGGCCCATCTAGCCTGCTCCGCCATTCAATAAGATCATGGCTGATCTGGCCGTGGACTCAGATCCACCTACCTGCCTTTTGCCCATAACCCTTAGTTCCCCTACTATGCAAAAATATCTCTAACTGTGTCTTAAATATATTTAATGCAGAGAATTCCACAGATTCACTACTCTCTGGGACAAGCAGTTTCTCCTCATCTCCATCCTAAATCTATTCCCCTGAATCTTGAAGCTATGTCCCCTAGTTCTAGTCTAACTTACCAGTGGAAACAACCTTCCTGCCTCTATCTTATCTATCCCTTTCATAATTTTATATGTTTCTATAAGGTCCCCTCTCATTCTTCTGAATTCCAGCGAGTATAATCCCAGATGACTCAGTCTCTCTTCATAGGCTAACTCCCTAATCTCCAGAATCAACCTGCTGAACCTCCTCTGCACCTCCTCCAGAGCCAGTATATCTTTCCTCAAGTAAGGAGACCAGAACTGCACAGAGTACTCCAGGTGCGACCTCACCAGTACCCTGTACAGTTGCAGCATAACCTCCCTGCTCCTAAACTCAATTCCTCTAACAATGAAGGCCAACATTCCATTTGCCTTCTTGATAACCTGTTGCACCTGCAAACCAGCCTTTTGCAATTCATGCACAAACACTAGCAATTCCCCCTGCACAACAGCATGCTGCAATCGTTCACCATTTAAATAATAATTTGGTATTTTATTTTTCCTTCCAAAGTGGATGACCTCGCATTTACCAACATCGTACTCCATCTGCCAGACCCTTGCCCACTTTCTATCTCCCCTTTTACACTCTCAGTCCTGATACAAGGTCTCAGCCTGAAACATTGACTATCCCTCTCCCTCCACAGATGCTGTCTGACTCTCTGAGTTCCTTCAGCAGTTTGTTTTTTTTTGCTCCAGATTTCAGCATCTGCAACCTCTTGTGTATCCTTACTGGTTTGGGCCTTCCCGAAAACATTAACAAACATGACCAAAAAGGATTATTATTCATCATGCTCTGCAGCCACCAGCATTGCATTATAATGGGGTTTCATTCAAAAGTAATTACCTGGAACTGTAATATTTTTCCTTTTTTGAGTGTGTGCTGTCAGGGCACAGCTAGCAAGTTAGTCACTAGATTCGGCGTACTGTGGATGAGGAATTAAATTGGTTAATGCTACAGATGCACTCAGGCTAATGTTGAAAGAGTTGATGCATGAAGGTAGAGCCAAACACCCACACACTGATTCCTACCGCTATTGTTGGCCGTCATGCAGAAGGCTACATGAAGGCAATGGTTCCACAGTAAATCTCAGACTCTTTAGACCTAAGTTGTAGTTGTTACTTAGTGGTTGTGCTTGCTACCCACTGAATAACTGGGTGGGTAGGTTTCATGATTTGCGATGTTTTGATGGGGATCTTGTTGCTAACATTCAAAAACTAAAACGCTGCAGACGCATGAATCTGAAATAAAAACACAGAATGCTTGGAATACCCTGTAGGTCAGACAGAATCTGTAAAGACGGAAACAGAGTTAAAGTTTCAGGTCTGGGACCCTTCATCGAGGTTAACTTTCCTTCTTCTCTCCATAAATGCTGTGCAACCTATTGGGTATTTCAGGCACTGTTTTTATTTCTTTCTTGCCTTTGCTGCAAAGTTTCCTACTGCAGATGTACCACAGGTAGTCTCTGATGCCCACAGAAACCAAAAGAGTAGGAAGGAAATTTGGAATAAATCTACATGAAGTTCAGATTCCTCAGATTCTTGAGAATCACTTGTTAATTTTGAGAAAGATAGGTGCCCCTGACACACTTGTCTCATTGTTTCACAGTAGGTTGTATTGATGCATTTCTACACAAATGAATGTATTTATGCTTAAAGTAAAATAAAATCATTAAAAACAATGTTGTTAGCATAGGATAACAGTCAGGAGTTAAACTATTAAGCATGTCCCTGATACTGTTGTGCATTTGGTAGTAACAATCCTTCATAATATCAGCAAACAGACATGTGGCACAATGGTTAATTGAAGCCTGTGCTGGCATGCTGTAATATAGTTAAACTGAGCAGCAAGAGCTTACTGTGTTGCTATGGAATCTTCAAAGACAGTCTGCAGATATATGATCTTCAAGCAATAGACCCAAATGGCCCCAATTCCACTTATTCACTTCTGTTAGTGCTGCACATGCTAAATTTTCAATTGATTCACTTTGAAACAATTCTCAATGCAGAAACACAAAATTAATTGATAGTACTTCATCATGAACATTGTCCAGAAAGATAAATCAGACTTGTTTTTCAGTCTTATCAAGGATGATTTTTATTTACCATCTATAACAATTTATTTGGGCACCTATATTAATCAAAGCTTATTGAAGATGATTAAATGCGTTAATTGAATTTGAAGTTGTGAAGTGCGAGGATAAGTGATTCTTTCAACCAAAGTACAGCACTGAATATTCTTTTTAATTATCACTTTGAAAGAGGCATGTCGTCCAATGTGTACTTGATACTCAAAGCATGTGGGCACATTGGAATGAAGACAACTATCCCTGATGGTAAAGAACTTTTACCAAAAGCTACATTCTTCTGGGAGTCCTTATCACCTTCAGTTCTTGTTTCTTTCAAAATCTGGAGGTTTGTCAAAGCCAACTTGATGCCTGCTGTTTGATTTAACTCATCTTTTTGTCCATTTCATTTTAGCTGATGTGGCAACTCAGAATGTCAGCCTTGACCACTTATGTTTCACAGTGATTGGCCTGCAACATAGTAAGGGCTGAATGTTTACTTTAGCTTTGCTTGTCTGGAGCACCATCTGAGAAGGGACACACCCTTTTCCCTAAAATTTGTTGACTGTTTTAATTTAGATGTCAAGTCTGATTGTTTTAATTTAAGTGTCAAGTCAGAAATGCATTTGTAAAATTATTCCTTCTATCTGATGAATTCACTTGCTAAAATCTTGATGTCAGTAAAGTACACCATGTACACTTATGTCTCAACTTATGTTCAGGAGGTTTATGGTTGCAATTGCAAGATCCTTTATCATTGCCAGCTCAATGTAGGCAACAATTGAGATATTTCAACATAAATATGTTTTTGGTAGCATTTTTTCTAAGCTTTAAAAATATACTACCAGCAGACAGGAATGAAAGAGATAGAAAATTGTTTGATAGATAGATAAGTAGATAGATATTTATTTATTAGTCACATGTACATCGAAACACACAGTGAAATGCATCTTCTTGCATTACTGAGAATGTGCTGGGGGCAGCCCGCAAGTGTCGCCACTCTTCCAGCACCAACATAACATGCCCACAGCTGCTAACCTGTACGTCTTTGGACTGTGGGAGGAAACCAGAGCACCCAGAGGAAACCCACGCAGACACACAGGGAGAACACACAGACTCCTTACAGACAGCAGCGGGAATTAAACCCGGGTCGCTGGCACTGTAATAGCGTTACGCTAACCACTACACTACCTTGCCGTGAGGAAATTGATTGCTGGATATAATTTGAAAAATAAATTACCTCATTTGTGAAGATTCAGAGGGCAGTTGTTCAGGACATATCAAGCTTGGAAAGAAATTTGAGTGACCGTGCCACAGGCATTTTCAACTGACACAGCGGCTAGGTTTTAAGGCTTTAAAAGGAGCGGTTTGGGGACTTCTGGCAAAGAATGAGATTGTATGTTAAGAATTTCATGCAACAAGATGAAGACACAGGATGGCATGTGTACATAAACTGACATTGTTGACTCTTAGAAGGAACAAGACAAGAATAATGACCAACATAGTATTAATAAAATAATAGAAGTTTTGAACATTAGAAATATGAAGATTGAACATCAGCCAATAAGGTTTAATTTACTTTGAATTGTGTGCTTGGAGACTTTGTCTACTGTTTAAGTTCAAATGATATACTTATTCAGCTAGACATGACATAATGCATTGGGCATCCTTTGATTTTTAACATGATAAACACATTTGCTAAACACAACAAGATTTCACCAGTGCTAAGAAATAAATGCATGTAAAATATATTTTAATCTACTTCTTTACCGGGGACATAATGCTTCAGAGTGTAATGATAATATTATATTTGTTCCTTTCTTTTACTAAGTAAATCCAGAGAACAGTCCCTATTTTATTTGAGCATTTTGCTCACAATCCATTTAGTTTGTTAGCTGGATTTCTAAACAGCATAGCATTTCTTATTTGTTTCCATTGGAACCTATCTTAGGGCCCATTTAACATCATGAATTTTTCAACATTAAAGCACTTTGGCAAATCAACAGAGCTGAGATTAATATACAAAGGCATCAAAACCTCTTCATGCTCAGTCTGTGTGTCAATTATCATTTATCATTAGTGCCATAAAAAGAGTGAATAGCACTGGGATTACTGAATGAAATACTTCAGTCTTTCACAACTGTTCTGCTGAGTTCTATGGCCACTTTTGTTTTACATTTTCTCCAAAGTTCCAGTCTTTTTTTTACATTTGTTTTTTTATCATCTTCCGGAACTATTGACTTTGTGCATTTTTATGTCATCAAATATTATTGAAGATGCAGCTAGTTCTGGTAAATTAATCCTTCTATATTTAAAGTGGTAAATTATTTTTTAAATATCTGATTTCCTTTGGAATTCATATTCCTGCTAAACTGTAAATGAACAACTTAAATTGGTAAATTGGTTTATTATTGTCGCATGTACTGAGGTACAGTGAAAAACTTGCCTTGCATACTGTTACATACTGAGCATTGCGGAAGTACAAGGTAAAACAATAACATAATGCAGAATAGAGTGTTATAGTTACAGAGAAAGTGCAGTGCAGGTAGACAATAAGGTGCAAGGTCATAACGAGATGGATTGTGAGGTCATGAGTCCATCTTATTTTACTAAGGAATTGTTCAATAATCTTATAGCAGCGAGATAGAAGCTGTCCTTGAGCCTGGCGGTACATGCTTTCAGGCTTTTGTATATTCTGCCCAATGGAAGGGGGGGGGGCGGAGAAGAGAGAATGTCCAGGGTGGGTGGGGTCTTTGATTTTGCTGGCTGTTTTACTGAGGCAGCAAAAAGTATAGACAGAGTCCATGGAGGGGAGACTGATTTCTGTGTCCACGACTCTCTATAGTTTCTTGTATTCAAGGCAGAGCAGTTGCCATACAAAGCCATGATGCATTCGGATAGGATGTTTTCCATGGTGCATGGATAAAAATCGGTGAGGGTCAAAGGGGACATACCAAATTTCTTCAGCCTCCTGAGGAATTAAAGGTACTGGTGAGCTTTCTTGGCCATGGTGTCTACGTGGTTGGACCAGGACAGGCTATTGGTGATGTTTACAACTAGGAACTTGAAGCTCTCAACCCTCTTGACCTTAGCACTGTTGATGTAAACAGGAGCATGTGCACTGCCCCCTCCCCTTCCTGAAGTCAATGACCAGCTCCTTTGTTTTGCTGGCATTGAGGGAAATGTTGTTGTCATGACACCATGTCACTAGGCTCTCTATCTCCTTCCTGTACTCTGACTCATCATTATTTGAGATTCGGCCCACTACAGTGGTATCATCTGCAAACTTCTAGATGGAATTAGAGCAGAATCTGGCCACATAGTCATGAGTGTATAGGGAGTAGAATAGGGGCTGAGGATGCAGCCATGTGAGGCACCAATGTTGAGAATAATCATGGCAGAGGTGTTGCTGCCTATTCTTATTGATTGCGGTCTTTTGGTCAGGAGGTCAAGGATCCAGTTCCAAAGGGAGGTGTTGAGTCCCAGGTTTTGGAGTTTGGAGATGAGTTTGCTTGAAATTATTGTATTGAAGGCAAAGCTGTAGTCAATAAACAATAGTCTAACGTAGGTGCTTTTACTGTCCAGCTACTTCAGAGCTGAGTGTAGGGCCAGGGAGATGGCGTCCACTGTAGACCTGTTTCGGCGGTAGGCAAATTGCAGTGGGTTGAGTTTGTCTGGGAGGCTGGAGTCGATGCGTGCCATGACCAGCCTCTCAAAGCACTTCATGATGGTGGACATCAGAACCACAGGGCAGTAGTCAGTAAGGCACATTATCTCGTTTTTCTTAGGTACTGGGATGATAGTCATCATCTTAAAGCAAGTGGGAACCTCAGATTGAAGCAGGGAGAGGTTAAAAATATCTGCAACTACCCCAGATAGCTTATCTACACAGGATCTAAGGACATGACCAGGGACACCATTCGGGCCAAATGCTTTCTGTGGGTTCACTCTCCGGAAGACTGATCTTATGCCGCAACAGTGACTGTGGTTTCAGGTGTATTGGAAGCTGTCGGGGTGGGTGGTGACATTCCAATCCCCTTCTGTTGAAAACGTGCATAGAATGCATTAAGTTCATCAGGAAGGGATGCGCTGTTCTTGACTATGCTGCCTGACTTTGTTTCGTAGCCAGTTATAGCACATAAGCCATGCCATAACTGACGGCTGGTTTGGGTCTCGATTTTGGATTGGTATTGTCTTTTGGCATCCCTGATAGCTTTATGGAGATCGTATCTCGATTTCATATAGGTCAGGGTTACCTGATTTGAACGTCACAGTCCTAGACTTAAGTAGGGAGTGGATCTCCCGGTTCATACATGGTTTCTGATTTAGGAACACCCAGATTGTCCTCCTCGATACATAGTCCTTAACACAGTTGCTGATAAAGTCCTTGTACGCTCATGGTAATGTTAAACTCTTCTTCTTCACAGAAATTTTGTCTGAAGATGAAGAACTGTGGCTCACACTCTAAGTGAGAAATAAATCAATAATTAAATTTCGATCACAGGAAACTTGTAAAATGTACCACCAGTCCAAAAATGCAGATGCAATATTCAATGTAGACAACGAGTTGTATCAAATGGTTGAATAACATCCCATATATATCTGTCATTGAATTACTGAATGTTAAATAATACCATTAATAGGTTATTGACTGAACACGATTCAGAATAGATGGGTCCACATAAGTATCAACCTTTGTAAGGATAACATCTAGAAATATTTAGTTTTAAATTACCAGATTTATTTAAGGTTATATCATTCTATTATTCCAGGGTAGGGGATTTCTACTGTTTTGAGGATTTGAAATGATGTAACATCAAACATCATTAACAATCCAATATTGTCATTAATCAGCTTATTTTCCTCTCCTTCGGGTATAGACATGGGAAAATCCATTGTGTTTATTAGAATGATATTCTTAATTTTAGGCTTTGTCTTGAGTGTGACAAAAAATGTCACTCAGACTTGATATCTTGCAAAATTGACATGCATAGACAGAACATGTAATGCAAAGCATGTTATGAAGGAAAATGAATGAAATTTTGCCTGTGGAAACTTACAGGGTAAATATTTAGTCAAAAGTTTCTGAAGTTATATTACAAATCCCAGAACATTTTTTTCAGTAATTCCATTCTGGAGCATTGAATTACAATTTCTTAATATTCTTGCAAAGATGATATCCATTTTTAGCAATTCACAGGTTGTTATTTCAAAGCCAGAAGCATTGTCATGTTATCTTGAATAGAACCTCAGGATGTTAACAGGAGCATTTTCGTTGGCCACTGTTCACATGCTCACCTGGGCTCCTTGAATTCACATCCACATTCTGTTTGATGAAATTGTCATCAGGTTTTACCAGCGTTACGCCTGCTGAATTTAGGATACACCAGCATTTACAGTCAAGGCCAGGATCTGGATGGGTTTACTCCTAAGGAATCAGCACTTCCAAGATCATTGGCATTTCCTGCCATTTTGTTAAGCTCAATCTTTTTATATAGGCATTTTGGATTAAGATTTTTTACTGGATGAAAACCTTTTCTGTAGTTTAGTCCTCTTGGATGATGGGTATTAAGGATCCTAAATCTTATTTTGATTTTTTTTTTAACTATGGACTATGGACTTTTGACTTCACTAGTTATGGTGCAATTGTCATGAGGTAGCAATCAACTAAAATCAATTTCAAATTTCCCACAGTGATCCAACAATATTGTTTGGGTGATAATAGTCTTCAAAGGAGATTGGATAAATACTTGAAAGAGAAAAGAAAATTGTAGGGAAGTGGGGAAAGGGTGTTGGAACAGGATTAAATTGTTTTTTCTGTTGTGCCTTTCATGGCTGCTGGATTTTCCAAAGTGTTTTGCAGCCAACTGGTGGTCTCGTGTCCAAGTTTAGTGTCCATATAATGTATGAAGAATGGGAACCAATTCGTACACAGCAAGATTGCCGAAGTGGGACTTAAACCTGTTGATTCAGAAGCAAGGGTGTGAATATAGGTGACACTGACACATCTGGAGGGGCCAGTGTAGGCTGAATGCTTGCCTTTTATGCTATATTGTAATTCAATACTTGAGTTCAATAAAGGTGTTATGTGGATAACTCAAACAATGCCATACAGATCAATAACACATGGGCAAAATGGTTGTTCAAAGAATTTTGGGCTCAATTCCCCACTTTATGTTGACCACTGTAAGGATTATTTTTAAGTCACCTGGGATGTTGCAGCTGGTATAAAAGATGTTGTAACCAGAACAAATGTCCTATTGAGCAAATCAGTCCTGGTTTCTGCTTGCAAGTTTGGGAGAACAAACAGCCTACAGGAATGTTCTTTTAGAGTCATAAAGAGGCCAGAGGCTTGATCCTAAAGCAATTAAGCTCTGTAGGAATGCAGGGAGAGGTGAAAGCTTTGGGAATATCTGGTTGACAAAATATGGCTACTAATCACAAGCTTGAATACAAATGACCTTTGATGGAATTTGGCACAGATTGATCTGTTGAATCAAAGGGATGTTTCGCTGTGACCAGATATTGACCGGGAATAGACTCTGATTGGTCAAAAGGTAACAGTTAAATGTTTATAGGTTAATCTTGAAAATGTTTATCTACAATGTGTAACCTTGGAATTGGATATTACTGGTTGCATAAGATTATGCTAAGGTTATAAAAATCACTTTATGAGTTGTTATACTTAAGTCACACTGGAACTTTGTATTTGAGTGACTTCTTTGCACATGCTTGACTAAACCTGTGAACAAAGTAATTTGCGTCTTGACTGATTAGTATACACATAGAGAGTAACTGACTCCCTCAAGAACCAGTTATCGAAGTACCACATTAATGGAATTCATGTTTTTATTTAACTTCTCAATGTGCTGTTTGAATATCCTATCTGTCTAGTATACTTCCAAATTTTATTAGATGCTTACTCTACTTAACATAAAACATAGAACAGTACAGCACAGGAACAGACCCTTCGGCCCACGATGTTGTGCCAAAATAATTAAACTAGTAATTAAATGCCTAACTAAACTAATCCCTTTCCTAAATTAATCCCACTCTTAAAGATTGTTTTTTCTTTATTTGCTTCTTGGAGCTTTAAGGTGAAAGTACCCACCCATATTTTGTCAGAACAGGCAACCATGGATTATGTGTGATAACTTTTCCCAAGTGTGTTCTGAGCATCCATTAAGATACTTGACTTTCTTCAAATCTTTCCAGTTGGGTAGTGATAAAATAATAATGTACATAGATAAATCTTTGCATTGTGAGCAGTATTATTCAGCGCTGGGTCAACTCATTCTGCTAGGTAGGTCACCGATGTTTCTGACCATCCACTTCAATATAGAGAGGATGATCCTGGAGAGAATGAAAACACCATGCCCCATTTTACCATCTCTCATGGCACTTGCCAATTTCAGAATTACTACATAAAGATTCACTGTTTTCCAAACAGCCACTAGATCAACAACCATAAGAATTTTGCCCATGTCAAAGCCAACACATTACAGAAAATAAACAAAGCCATGGATGAATTTGGAGAGAATCTGAGATTCAGGCTAAGGTAACTGTAAACTAATGTTTACTCTACAGTTGATCTATATTATGTATGAGCAATACAGAACTGGCACTGAGTGTGAACAATTTAGTAATTTCCATTGTTCAGCATTAATTGTACAATGCAAAACATAAAGTTTGCAATAAACCACATAAAATTACTTGTCCCTTACAAATTTAAGACACATTGAATGGGTTTAAACATCCTTGAATGGAACTATCCAAACTTGCATAGCAGCTCAATCAGTATTGTTTTCTGTTCCCATTTCATTTCACTTTGATCTACCTGTTAATAAACCGAAACCTATTTACAAGAGGTGGCAGAAGCTCAAGTATGCCTGCAGACAGCAGATAACCACATTTTGCATTTAACTTGGCCCTGATGATAAGAGTACACCATCCAGGGAAAATCATAGAGTCTTCCCATTTGTCACCATGAAAGCAAAAACATCAAAAAAGTATATTAATTACTCAGAGGCTCAAAATGGAACTGGGAGAAAATTCTGAAGGGAAAGATTGATGATATTTAGTTGTCAGTTTCCTCTGCAAGACCCAGAATGCTGCTGGAAGACTGACACATAGTTCACTCTTTGATGAGTTATAGGTACTACCAGAACTTGCAAACCCAGCTCCTAGTGAGTGCAGTGAACTCAGTGGGAAACCACAGGAAGGGATTTGGACTACACTGTACAAGTAAACAAGTTATTTCATTGGTCCCTTTGAAGCACGTAAACACCCAGAGCATATTCTTTTTTTGTTAGTAATACCCCTTCTGTTTTATCACTTGGTATCTTGGAGTTGCTCTTTGAAATATCACCATACAAATGTTCAGTTCATTGATACCAAACTCCATTTTCCATCCTCTTAACAATAGGATTAAACCCTATTTAACAGGTGAATGACTGTGTTAAATTTGTTGGGCATTAAGAATTTATCTCACAATGCAGCTGCAGTCAGTTAATAACACAATATTTTCAAATGCTGTTATTTGCTTCCTTTACTATCTCAGGATTAATTTAAAACATGTTAGTTCAGCTGAGATAAAATTAAATGAAACATGCCCAGAAATGTGTCCACCTTTAGAAGCACGAAATGTGCAGTTTGGTAATGGCTGTGCTTCGTGTCCCATTTCAGAAACTGGGTTCCATTATTATCAATGACACACAATTTCAGGAACAGAGTATAACATGCAAGTTATTGTGTTTCACTGTTACTGACGAGGGATGAATTCCTGTTTGATTTCTACATCTGGCACTTCCCACCCAGTGACATCAAGAAGAAGCCAGATCAGCTTTAGTGTTTGTGCCTAATTTCAATAGAATAGAACCGATTTTGCTGTTGATTATGCCACATGCTTTTTTGTACAAGTGGACATACCCAAATATAATAAGATCAGAATTTTCTTTGCTTAAACACTTTCACAGTCTTGGCATTTTTCATCTCTGCAATCTCCATCAACTGCTGATCTATACCCAAAACATTGAAGAAATTTGTCATTGTTCACTCGCTGTAAAACTACACCCAGTTGCACATCGCATTCCACTTCTGAAGTTTGGCTCCATTGACCTCAATGGAACCAAATTTCAGGAGCAGAGTGGAACCTGAGCAAACGTTATGTAAGTTTGTTTAGCACAAGTGACCAAAGACACATTTCAATATCAGTCATTAAGGGCAATGTAATCAGTTGCTGTTCTTCATGACATCATTAAACTTGCTGTCTATTTTTCAAAAATCACCAGCAGAAACAAGTGATATGTAAAAATGAAAATTGAGAACTACTACCAGAATGTGAAAAATGGAAAGTGCACAGTAGGAATAAGATACAGATGTGCCTCACGTACAAAATGATCTGTGGAATTCATTTTGAAATAAATGTCAAGTTTTACTCTTAACTGTTCAGGGCCCACAATACTGGTGTTTGGAAGTCTCTAATTTACTCAGCCTTTTATTTGTTTCTCATGACTTTGCTTCTTGATTAATTTTCTTTCATTACATTACTTCATTGAATATTATTTTCTCTAAAAACCTTTTTCTTACATTATTTTGTCATTGCTTTTGCTGTTATAGTTCTTTATATATATCCAGTTGCCTATTTTTATATCTATTTTATATATTATTTTTATATTTTTACATTAAACCATCTTAGTCCCCCTTGTAAGCAGGTTTTGTAAAATTAATGCTATTTTAATGGAGTCAGAACCACCGAAATGAAATGGTTATATTTTTGTTAAAGTAGCAAACAGGAGCATTTAACAAAAAAGGGTTAGTGCATTGTAAATAATAGACAAAGGTATATTGGTCCAAGAACATCACGTCAGTTATCCTGAGCCATCTTCTACTGCAATTTGGAATTGCCTGCATGTATACAGAATCTATGAACGTTAACAGAATATGCAATTTTGCATTTAAGGAAGAGTAGTCATTCACAATGGTCCATAAAAATGATCCTTTTAATGCTAACAAGTCACTCACGTAAATGGTAACACATTCCTTTGTCTTTTTGTAAAACATTGCCTATGGAAAAATTTGAACCAAATTGCATTCAAACAGACTAGTTTGGACACTTCGGTGGGTTAGTGCAGGAAGAGCCCACAGCACTTTTTACATCCCTCCCCATTTCTCTTTCCATTAACTTCACTATAATTTGGAATACAGGGTGATAGAAAACAATCTGCTGACTCACTAAAGCCTGCACCATTGTACAAATCCTAGTGAACCCCATTCTCGTGCCTGCATAGATGCAGATATTAGTCAAAGCATACTGTGCCACAAAAAGAAACCATAATCAAGGCAGAAGATCACCAAATTTAGATGGTGTTGACCATTTTCTGCAACTAATGCGGGATCCACAAGTACAACTCAAAAAAGATCACTTAAGTGGGCAGTGAATGTTAATGTCCAATAACAGCGCAGGCATGTGTGAACAAAGGGAAGTAACAGTTGCTGAAGTTATGTTCAAAAGCATTATGCAAATAGAGAACAGTTAGCTTGGATGCAAAAAAGCAGAGGAATAGAACTAAAAATAACCAGTCACTATAGCCAGTTACATTAAACAGTCCATGACCAGAGTAAAAAGGGCACCACTGGATGGAACTACCATGGGCTGAAACTTCATATCCCAATCCCTGTTCTCTTTACAGGCTAAGTTTAGAAATAATGAGAGATCACTGTGGATAAAATGACATGGAACAGCTCACACTCCTTCAGACAAATATTGTAAATTGTTTTTTTTTTCCGACTCATTTGCAGGAGGTGGGCATTTCTGGTAAGATCAACATTTGTTACTTGTTCTTGCTCATCTATGAACAATGTAACCATGCATCATTTCAGTGGGTCTTTAAGAGTTAACAACTTTCCGTGAGCCTGGTGTCACACGTAGGCCAGACTGGGTAAGGACCAGCTGATTTCATTCCCAAAAGGCAGCAGTGAATTAGATGGTTTTCATGGTAATCCAACAACTTCAAGTTCACCATTACCAACACAATTCAAAAAAAAATCCAGAGTAATTGAATTAATAATTAAGTTCCCCTAATACAATTTTTTACTCCCTGGATCAATACTTGAAGTCCTAGATTACTAGCCCAGTAACATAATCATGGGGATGAGCACCAAAACTGGATTGAATGACTACTCAGAGGTTGATGGAAAGTGCAAAGCTGTGAAATAAAAGAATTATTTAAGTCTTTATGAAAGAGACCTGTTGTGAACAATTTTTGAACTCGTGAAACATCAGCAAATGTCATATAACAGCAGAGGCATGTGTACACAAAAGGAAAGTAATAGTTGCTGAAGCTATGTTCAAAAAGATCATGCTGATACAAAATAGTTAGGATGCAGAAAAGCAGAAGAATAGAACTAAAAATAACCGGGACAACAATTAATGATGTACAAACTCAAAGATCCATGAAGGTGGCAGCACAGGTAGATAATGTGGTTAAGAAGGAATACAGGATACTGGCCTTCATTAGATTGGGCATTGAATATGAGAATAAGGAGGTTATACTCTAACTTTACAAAACATTAGTTAGACCTCAGCTGGAGTACTACATACATTTCCGGTCACCACATCAGAGGAAAGATGTGATAGTGCTGAAGGGGAAGCAGAGGAGATTCACCAGGATATTGACTGGGATGGAGGAAATTATGAGGGAAGACTGGATAGATTGGGTCCATTTTCCTTGGAGCGGAGGAGATTAAGAGAGGACATGAATGAGGTATTTAAAATTGAGGGATATAGATAGGACAGATTGCAGGAAACTTTTCCCCATATCAGAGATAGATAAAATTAGAGACCGTAGATTTAGTGGAAGAGATAAGAAATTTAGAGGGGATCTGAGGGGAACCTTTTTAACCCAGAGAGTGGTGAGTACCTGGAATACTCTGCCTGAGATAATGGTGGAAGCAGAGTCCCTGCGGTCTAGATGAGCACTTGCATCGCCTGGACATAGAAAATTATGGGCCAAATGCGGGAAAATGGGCCAAGTGCTGGAATATGGGATTATTATGGACTATCAGCCTGGATGTGATAGGCCAAATGGCCTGTTTCTTTGTTGTATGACTCTATGACTCAATAAACAGCAAAGTGTCCCCAAATGTATATAGTTGCACTTCAATCAGAATGGACGCTTTGTCCTCTTCACAGAAGCAGGAGAATCCCATCCTTTAAATTACATTTGAAGCAGCCACCAGAACTTCACCAGCCAGTATTGATCCTACTTGAAACACTTGCAGCTGAACAGATTTTTATGATGCAGAAGGCAAGGACAGAGTCATTGAGCTTTGATGTGGAAACAGTAGCTGTGATCAAGCTATACAAAGAAGGGTAGGATGCTCTCCAAGTTGTGTTGAATGCAAGACCTTAGTGAGGATTTATACAAGCGGAGGTAATTATTCTACCAGGAATTAATTGTTTGCCTCCTTGCAAAGTGATCCAGGAAGAGTCAAACACACAGTTTTACTCAGTCATCTCCCATATGATGGATCATTGGGTGCCTGGATTGCAAACTGGCATTTGGCCTGAGTCAACATCTGTGCAATGTGAAATGAAGACCTTGATTACTCAGGCCCATGTGTAATATTTACATGAAACCATGAATGAGGGATTGTAAGATCTCATTGATTGGCAGTCTTCATGAGCAGAAAATCACCACCAATGCCAAAAGTGGAACAGGACAGCAGTGACAGCATAGTATTCACGGCCCCAGAGTTTGTAGGCAGCATGTAGGCCTGAAGCAGTGACACTACACATCCTCTGAAAGCCAAGAGTCTCTGGGAAATGTGGCAAAGGATTCCTCTGGAACTAATCCATGTGCAATGAGTTAAATCGCAGATGCATGTTGCAGGCCTATTATCTCCAATGCTGTTCATCAGTTATCTGTGTCACCACTGTATAGACCCTTCAACTAGCAGAGAATCATCACACACCAATGCCATGAAGATTTTAATTAAGCATGTAATCCAATTATAACAGCAAAAATCAGTAGGTATATATAGAATCACAACACAGTTTAATAAAATTGATTCATATTTTCCTACTTTTACAATATATCATTTCATTGATCTGTGGAAAACAACCTTTCTGAAATTAATACTGATGATATTTGTAGATCATTACAGAAAATATACATTGAGAAATAAAAGGTAATGCTAATGTCCAATTGCAGAGGTCACTGGAAGAACTGAACTAATTTCCCTGTCTCCCTGATTATTTTGGCTCATCTACTATTACTGTATATTCTGCACCAGGACTCTGTAGTCCTGGCAGGGGTTTTATTTGCTCTGTATCCAAGTGTCTGCTGACACATTTGGTGCCAATACAGTGGCATAGCAGTTATGTTGCTGGACTAGTAATTCAAAGGCATAGACTTTCATGAGAAGATAGAGATTGAATTCTACCTTGGATGCGGGGGATTTAAAATCAAATCTGGAATTAAAAATAAGCTGGTATTAGCATCAACAAAACCCCCAACTTGTGTCATTTATGTCCTTCAGGGAAAGAAATCTGCCATCCTTAACCAGTTGGGTGAATATGACTCCCGACCCACAGTAATGCAGCTAAATGGAGACACAAGAGACTTCTGATGCTGGAATCCAGAGCAAACAACAAACTACTGGAGGAACTCAGGGGGTCAGGCAGCATTTGTAGAGGGAAATGGAGAAGCAAATCCCCACCCATCCCTCTCCTTCCCAGGCACCTTCTCCTGAAACCATAGGCGGTGTAGGGACACCTGTCCCTACACGTCCTCCCTCACCACCATCCAGAAACCTAAACAGCCCGTCCAGGTGAGGCAGAAATTCGCATGCACCTTCTCTAATCTTGTCTATTGCATTCGGTGCTCTCGATGTGGCCTCCTCTACATCAGCGAGACCAAGCGCAGACAAAGTGACTGGTTTGTTGAGTGTCTGTGCTACGTCTGCCTTGGCCTTCTCGAGCTCCTGGTTGCAAGCCACTTTAATTCCCCTTCCCGTTCCCACATTGGCCTGACTGTCCTCGGCCTCCTCCACTGCCAGGGTGAGGCTAAATACAAACTAGAGCTGCAGCACGTCGTATTCCTCTTGGATAGTCTACAACCTGATGGCATGAACATTGAGTTTTCCAATTTCATGTGACCTGCTCCTCTTCTGTCCCTTTTCCTCTCCTTCTGGTCCACCTAGTTCCTCCATCACAGACCCTGTCCCCCCCACAGCCTATCACCCAGTTTCTTTTGCCTCCTCGACCTACTCCCTCTGCCCATCACACACACTCCTCTCACTGTGTCCCCTCACCCCACTGTTCCCATCTGCCCTCCCAACCTTCTTTATTTGGTTCCATGCTCCACCTTCCTTTCCTATCGGATTCCAACATCTGCAGCCCTTTGTTGCCTCCACCTATCACCTCCCAACCTCCGTCGCTATTTCTACTCTTCTCTCCCCCACCTGGCTCCTTCTGCCAATCAACACCTCCTCACCTCGATCTACCTATTGCTTGCCATCCTTCCCTGTCACTTCTTTACACTGGCTATCTCCCCTCCATCTTTCAATCCAGATGAAGGGTCTCGATCCAACACTTCAGCTATCTGTTTCCCTCCACAGTTGCTGCCTGACCTGCTGAGTTCTTCACACAGTTTTTTATTTGTAATGTAGCTGAACCTCTGAAGTGAGCTTGATGCCAGAGTACCAATGCCAGACTCACCATAGGTACCCACATCTTGTCAATAAATAATTTTATAAAAAAGCTTCACTGCAGTCTATGACCCACTACCCTATGTGCTGAGGAAACTGTTTCCGGACAGTTTCAGGCATCCAAAGCATTGCTCAAAACCTATGTCACTTATTGGTGGGAAATGAGAGTGGAATTTGGCATCAGCCTGAAATGGTTGCATTATCAGTGATAATAAAACTGGTATGAAGACAGTTAAACCATTTACCGATGAAGGGGTTTGACTTGAAATGTTAATTCTGTTTCTCTTTTTGCAGATGCTGCCTAACTTGCTGAATGTTTCCAGCATTTTCTATCTTTACTTCAGATTTCCAGTATCCGATATTTTGTGATTTTGATGGACCATTTTCCCGATTACACCCCTTTTCAGAGCCACTGTTGAGCTGCAAAGCACCAATCTGATGCTCTTCAGCAGTTCTCCAGGTGTGAAAGGCTGGTCAAGAGGGAGATAAAGAGAGAAGTATTTAAACAGCCACTTTCATGACCTCAGAGTGGCCCCAAGCTTTTGTTTCTGCATTTGGAACATGGTAGCTGTTGTCATGTCGCAAATGTAGCAAACAATTTGCAGTCAGCAGGTTCTCATAAACAGCTTAATGAACTTCACCAGATAATCCATTCCTTAGCAGTGATTTGTGAGGAATACAGTATATATTGACATAACCATAGGAATAATTTTGGAGCAACACTATTGTATATTTTTTGCAAGCAACTGAGCTTTGTCTTTACATTGCAATTGACACAACCTACCTTTGGCAGTGCAGAAACTCCTCTGTTTCAACCTCGTCATTTGTGCTTATGTTTGTGCAACAGGAATTGGGCCCTATAACTTCCTAGCTCAGAGGCAAAGATGGTACCAACTGAATCACAGCTGACCGTGGTGCTAGAACACTGCAAGAGTACCATTCCAAGTGTCACAGGAAGTGGAGGGGTAGTGGGGCTTCTGGTGGAATGGAAACAATTCTGTCGGGTTGAAATGCAAGCCAGCCGTGGACCATGGAATCTTTATGAAGACAAAAGAAAGCTTCTTGTTCTTTTGACTCTAGGAAAAACCTAGATTTTCACTTAGGTGCCTCTTTAAAGACTATATGTTAGACTGCTGACTCTTTGGAATCAGCTGGGTATTGGAGAACAATTGGGTTATCAATGTAGTCCCTATCGCCAATCAGGCCTGCTGTTTCCTCAAACTAGGCATTGACCATTGACAGTGAAGTACAGTGTGCACATGCTATTGTTTGTGCTTATATAATCTTTAATGAAGATCAAGTAATGCAATATTGGAAACATTAATGCAAAAGTCTGAAATATATTTGCTCAATATTTTAACAAAGGCTAATAGAGTCATATGGCACATCAAGTCCATGCCAATCATCAAGCACTGATTCATTTTTATTCCTTCATGCTTTCTTCAACTTATCCCAGATTCTACCACTCACTAACTCACTAAGAACAATTTACAATGGTCGTTTGACCTACCAATCTGCATGTCTTTAGGATGTGGGAAGAAACTGGAGCACCTGGAGGAGACCCATGAGTTGACAGGAGGAGCATGCAAACTCCATACCAGAGGTCAGGATTTAATCCAGGTCACTGGAGGTGTGAGGCAGCAGCTCAATTAGATCTATCATGTGCAATTTGTTAATCCTTGTGGTTTCACCTCTGCAAAGTGCTTTGAATATTTTATTAAAGGCATTCTATAAGGTTAAACATCCAGTAAAAAGAATAGGCAAAGTGATTTTCATCAGTCCATGGCTTGCCCTTCAGTGAATTTTAACCTGATGTATTCCTTTACGTGACAGATTATTTTGGGGAGCAAATGCTACACCCAGAAGACATTCAAACTGATATCATGCTTTTGATCTTAATGTGTAATGTGCCTTAAACCAAAACTAGTTCTAAGTATAATGTCCCAACTAAACTAAGTTAATTTAACCGGTTGTATGGTTCAGCTTAGTTGGATCTGAACTCTTATAAACATATTGTTGAGGTAATGTGTTTGGTTCCGCTTAGCTGAATTTGAACTCGTATGAAGCACATTGTGAAGGTAATGGTAGAAAAATCATTACTTTTTTCATCTCAGGTTGCTGTTTAATTTAATTTAAATGGCAATTTCAAAACTAGGGAACACAAGTATGAAATTAACAAGCCTACAGCAAGACTGGAGATTAGAAGAATTATTTACTTTTTCTTATTCCCTCCAGAGTTGGGGATGTGTGGGAAGCATCCCAGCAAAACTGGGTATTGCTGTGTTGATTAAATCCTGTAAAGAAAGAACTGAATGAAGGACTGATTAAGAAGAGGATTGAAAGCTGAGCATAATTACAGATACTGATAACTGAATAATTAATGGTTATGTGCTTCTGGAACTATATGAATGTTATCTGAGGAATGCAATGGGTCGGGGTTGAATAATATTAGATTGTTTTCATGTATTTTGAGTTGATCACCTCAGAGGTTCAAGGAGAGATTTAACAGAATTTTTCTTTTTTTTTCTTTGGAATTGTTTATTCTCCTGGAGGCTAATCATCTCCCCCAGGAGCTTAATTAAGGTGAAGTTCTTGATAGCACAAGTTCTGCCTGACCCACTTTAGAACTAGGTTTTTTCAGGACCAACAGATTCTCACTTTTTATATTTTGTTGTATTGCTTGTCTCTTAAGGGATTTTACAATGTTATTGCATGCTATGTATAAAATGTAAATTCATCTAGTTTAATACCCTTTACTGTGAGGAGACGATGCTCATGCAACATAATGATTGGAGGTAATGGAAAGAACTAGGAAATCAGGAAATCTATTCCAAGCTGACTTTGGAGAAATATCAGGATTCTTATTGCAAAAATGTTTGGTGAATTAGAATGAAATAGAACTCATTTCCTATTCTGATGGCTTTTTAGACCTGCATTCCTTATGGCGTTTGTAAGAAATTGAGATATAAACGTGATTGACAGCCATCTGTAACCTCTAATCATCATTGATGGGTTTGGAAAACTGAAAGAAATAAATTATCAGATGCAAGAGATGCTTCTATCAAGAAAAATCTTTGACAACTGTCAATCGCGTATTTGGTGAAATTCATTTTTTTCCTTTTTGTATGTGCTGTAATGTTAGTCAGATAGGACGATACGATTTACTCCTGCCAACAAGTAATAGTCTATAATACCTAACCTAAGGCAATTTGACCTTCATCGATGTCGAGCTGTTAACAACTCAATGTTTGCTTCAGCAGACATTTCAGAAAGCAAAGGACTAAGCATTCTCTCCTAGTTTGTATATTGATCCTATTGTTACTTATATTCCCATAACCTGCAACTGCAAAATAGTAGTTTACGACATACAAGGAGAAATGTCGTATATGTGAGATCAATTTAGATAAGTCTGATCACCCGTACCCTGATTAAGGTTCTTGCAAATATTCAGAACTGAGGGTCAGGAAGTTGCAATATGGTTAAGGCTTTGAGTGGGATACAGAAGTAAATATTGGGCCAGGGTGTCCTGGATCTGACCTGCACCTAGCAGAAGTAGGCCAGGTAGTCTACTCCTGCTACCACTTTCTTGTGCTCAAATCCGTCCATTCAGAAAACTTGTCTGGAGTCCCCAGCAACAATAAAATCAACTATCTCTGTCATTTTGAATCCCCTGCTGTTGCTCTGAAATTCTTTTAATGATAGTCACTTGCAGAAGAAAGAGGTTTCCAAAAAATTCGATTGAAAACCTCCAGCAGGGAGCTAGAAATCACATGACTGCCTCTACTCAGAAAACTCACCCCCTTGGAGCCTGCCTGCTTACATTAGCTTACTATTGGATATCCAGGATCAGCCTGAATGTATCCAGGAGTGCTGTTGTTAATCTGTCAGACTTGGTGCAATGGACGGTTTTTGGGAGGATGGGGAATTGAGATTTTCTAGACCGGCAAAACATATTAGGTGGTACGCCTGTACAGAACTGAAGGTTGTCAACATCTGTGAATCTTTACTTTTGGTCTTCAAAGTTAATCTCTGAACCAATACCACTGAAACTGGTAACCTGACACAGTGTTGTTTTTCTGGATCTTGCTATGCTCAAAATGGCCAACGAAAATGATCTGAGAACCTATTTACAAGAAGGTGTTTTGTAGTCAATGCTAACCGCCAAACTCCCTGACCAAAACCGATACTGCCACACACCACCAATCCTTCCTTTCCTTCTCCTCTTCTTCTCTCTTTCCTATCTTCACCTCACACTCACCTCCCTCATTTACGGTGAATAGAAAACAAAGTGATGGATGATTTCCAGCCCCATGCATACCCAGGTCCCGCTGGTCATCTACAAAAATCAATCTCAACCTTAAATAATCTCAATGATCAATCATCCACTGCATTCTGAGCTGGAGAAGACTAAAATTTAGACCCCTCTGCATAAAGAAGGTTCTCCTTGTCTCAGAACTAATTAACCTATTCTTTATCCTGTGACTTTGCCCTTGAGATCCCGACTTTCCATCTGGACGAATCCATCTCTTAGCATCTATCCTATCAATCCCTTTCAGAATTGTGTATGTCAAAATGAGATCTCTAAACCACCTCCCTGTAGTCATTTTAGTCTGCATTCTGTTATGGCTTTTCCCTTGTACTACCTCAATATACTGATGTGATGAAATGATCTGTATGGATGGCATGCAAAACAAACTTCTTCATTGTACATCGGTACATGTGACAATAATAAATCCATTTACCAATTTACTGTACATTTAGAATTATGTTGTAGACATCTTGGGTGATTTTTCTTAAACCCCACTTAATGAAAACCTTCCATTTCATCTCCAGCACTATCCCAATTTCCCTCAGTCATGGTAAATAGAAAGAATAAGAGAAGTTCAGCAGCCCTCCAGCTCGGGTCCCACATATCAGTTGTTCTAATTGTTGCTATTGACTAAACATGATATTAATGTCCAAAATGGCATATGAATAAATGGACAGAGAAAAAAAGCAGCAGTAGGTCTTACAAACCTGCCCCATCATTAATTAAGATCAAGGCTGATCTAATTGTAACCTCAGCTCTGCATTTCCATCTACCTGTGGCAACCTTTCACCTTGTTGCTTACAAGTTAACTTTCTACGTTGCCTTAAAAAAATTGAAAGACTCAGCTTCCACTGCCTTTTGAATAAAAGAGCTCCAAAGGTTCAAGACTTTTTGAAAGAGAAAAAAAAAATCACCTCTTCTCTTTTCTAAATGGGCAGCTCCTTATTTTTAAAAGTGACCTCTGGTTTTAGATTATCCCACAAGATGAAAGAAACATCAAGGATCTAACTAATTCCTGAATGAATTTATGATTTGTTTAGTGCCTCTACTACCTTACATCGGAAACCATTCCAAATGTCAATTACATTTCTTTGTAAAGATCTTTTTTTTTAATTCTGTTATACATTTTGCTTTCATCAGTTTCCATCTATCTTTTTGTTCAGGTATCCTGATTTGCACTGTTCCAAATTAACCTCGACTGTGTCATTAACATCTTTTTTTGATTTCAACATGCTGCTGTCTATTTTTCAAGCTTAAATACCACATTTTCTATAAATTTTCCTCATTGCAATGGTTAGATGCCAGGAGCTAGATCAGTCGCTCTTCTATGAACTCATTTTGCTCAAGGAATGGATTTATCAAGGCAGGCACTCTACAGCTTCTATTTTATACTCTACTGATGTACCGATATAATTAAAAATTCTATTGTAGCAGCTAGCTACACACTACGAAATGAAGACACAGAGTCGCTGGTTTCGAAATCAGAGGTCGAATGCCGACCGGGGCGCAGTGCACCTTTAATAGCCGAAAACTTCCTGCGCTACAGTTCCCGCGCTGACGTCACGCGTGGGTCACCTGACCTTCCCGCGCGTGGGCTTTCCCAGCCCAACACTGGGGAAGAAGGAGGACCCCGAGCCATCTTGGATCGGGGCCTCCGACGACGTCGCGATGTCGGGAGCCGGTTCGATGCTAGTGCGGTGAGTCACTACATAACCCCTCCCAGAACAGGCAATACCGTCGCGAAAACCAGAATTAAATAAACTATGACTTGGGTGGCCTGCCCCTGCGCCGCGCTCACTGTACCACCATGGGTTGGTCCGAGTCTAAATGAGCCGGCTTCAGCCGGTCAACCGTAAACACCTCCTCACACCCCCCAATGTCCAGCACGAACGTAGATCCATTGTTCCCGACGACCCAGAATGGCCCTTCGTATGGCCGTTGCAGCGGTGATCAATGCGCGCCCCTCCTGATGAAGACAAACCTACAGTCTTGGAGGGAAGTCGGCATACGGGTCGGGACCTGTCTGTGTCGCGAGGTGGGAATCGGGGCCAGGCTTCCAAGCCGCTCGCGCAGCTGGTCGAGCGCTGCGGCAGGTCTTTCCCCTGGCCCCCAAGGGGCTGGTAGGAACTCGCCCGGGACGACTAAGGGCGTTCCGAAGACCATCTCCGCGGACGAGGCATGCAGATCCTCTTTTGGCACGGTGCGTATCCCCAGCAGTTCCAGGGGAGTTCGTCTACCCAGTTGGGCCCCTTAAGGCGGGCCATGAGTGCCGACTTCAGGTGGTGATGGAACCTCTCCACCAGCCCATTGGATTGCGGATGATAGGCGGTGGTGAGGTGGATCCGGGAACCTCACAAGTCAGCGACGGCAGACCACAGGCCGGAGGTATCTGCGAGGGGAATGGCTTCAGGCTAGCGGGTAAAAGGGTCGACAATCATGAGGAGGTACCGTGCTCCTCGGAAGACTGGAAGGGGGCCAACCAGGTCGACATGGATATGATCGAACCTCCGGCGGGTAGGCTGAAAATCCTGCAAGGGGACCTTGACACGCTGCTGTACTTTCGAGGTCTGGCAGTGAGTGCAGGACTGGGCCCATTCGGAAACCTCTTTACGTGGGCCATGCCAGATGAACTTGTCTGACACCATCCAGACAGTAGTCTGGATGGATGGGTGTGCAAGGCCGTGGATGGCATCAAACACCCGTTTGCGCCAGGCAGCTGGGGCGATGGGGCGGGGTCTACCCGTGGAGATATCACAGAGCAGGGTGCACTCACCGGGGCCTGCCGGAAGGTCTTGCAGTTGCAGGCCCAAGACTGCGGTGCGATAGCTGGGCATCTCCATGTCCATTCGCTGTGCCTCAGCTAAGGCGCCGAAATCCACCCCCTGGAACAAAACCTGGATGGTGGGCCGTGACGGTGCATCCACGACCACATTCTCTTTCCCCGACAGATGGCAGACGTCAGTGGTGAACTCTGAGATGTACGACAAGTGCCGCTGTTGCCGTGCTGACCAGGGATCTGAGATCTTGGTGAAGGCGAAGGTCAACGGCTTGTGGTCAGTGAAAGCTGTAAACGGCCTGCCCTCCAAGAAGTAACAGATGTGTCTGATGGCCAGGTACGACGCCAACAGCTCGCGGTCGAAGGCGCTATATTTGAGCTCTGGTGGTCGAAGGTGCCTGCTGAAGAACGCCAGCGGTTGCCAACATCCTTCGATAAGCTGTTCTAGCATGCCTCCGACCGCTGTGCTGGAGGCGTCGACCGTGAGGGTAGTCGGGACATCCATGTGAGGATGCACCAACATGACCGCATCTGCCAAGGCCTGCTTGATTTCGACGAACGCGGTGTGAGTCTCTTCTGACCAAACAATGTCCTTGCTTCCGCCTGACAGGAGAGTAAACAATGGGCGCATGATGCGGGCCGCGGATGGTATGAACCGGTGATAAAAGTTTACCATAGCGAGGAATTCCTGCAGGCCCTTGATGGAGGTGGGTCTTGCAAAATGGCGGATGGCGTCGACCTTCGCAGGCAGGGGCGTGGTGCCATGTTTGTCAATCCGATGACTCAGGAAATCGATTGTCCCCAGCCCGAATTGGCATTTGGCTGGGTTGACAGTCAGGCCGAAATCCCTCAGGTGAGAAAAGAGTTGACGGAGGTGCGTGAAGTGTTCCTGATGGCTGTTGCTGGCGATCAAGATGTCGTCGAGATATATGAAGGCGAAGTCAAGGTCGTGCCCCACCGCATCCATGAGTCGTTGGAAGGACTGAGCAGCGTTCTTGAGACCAAAGGGCATCCGGACGAATTCAAAGAGGCCAAAAGGTGTGATCAGCGCCGTTTTTGGAATGTCGTCTGGATGCACCGGGATCTGGTGATACCCGCGGATGAGGTCGACCTTGGAATAAATGGACCACCCCATGTAGGTTGGCAGCAAAGTCCTGAATGTGCGGCACGGGGTACTGGTCCGGAGTAGTAATGTCGTTGAGGTGTCGGTAATTGCCACAGGGACGCCAGCCTCCGGCTGCCTTGGGGACCATGTGTAGCAGAGAGGCCCTTGGGCTGTCTGACCTGCGGATGATCCTCAGCTCCTCCATTTTTTAAAATTCCTCCTTCGCGAGGCGGACCTTGTCTGGGGGTAGCCGCCAGGCATGGGCGTGGAGGGGAGGGCCCTGGGTGGGGATGTGATGCTGGACGCCGTGCTTGGGCAAGGTGGTGGAGAACTGGGGTGTTAGTAAGGACGGGAACTCTGCCAGGACCCTGGCAAACTTGTTGGTTGATGTGGTGACGGAGTCGAGGTGTGGAGCCAGCAGCTTGGCCTCACCCAACGAGAACGTTTGGAAGGTCCTGGCATGTACCAAATGCTTACCCCGCAGGTCAACCAGCAGACTGTTGGCACAAAGGAAGTCTGCCCCAAGGAGTGGTTGTGCGATGGCTGCCAGGATGAACCTCCAAGTAAAGCTGCAGGTGCTGAACTGGAGGTGTACCAACCAGGTGCCAAAGATCCGAATGGCGCTGCCGTTGGCGGCTCTGAGGACGGGTCCTGGTGTGCATTTGCGAGTCTCGCGGTCGTTAAAGGCACGACGCTAACTTCGGCTCCAGTGTCCACGAGGAACCGACATCCGGAACACCTGTCCCACACATGCAAGAGGCTATCCGGGTGGCCAGCCGCCATAGCCATTAGCGACGGCTGGCTCTGGCGTTTCCCGGAAACCTGCATGGTGGCCGGCATCTGCAGGTGTCAGCGCCCCACTGCTGGTGGTAGAAACACCATTGGTCGGTCGGTGTCTCAGACCTGGTGGCGGATGGGGAACGTTCAATCGCCAGGTCTGGCCTGCTGGGCTGCTAGGTACGTGGCGTGGCAACGCGCTTGACGGACGCCCCGCTCTCCTTTTTCGCCCGCCTAAGGACATCCACCCGGGTGGCCACCTTCCAGCGTTCACTGAAATCGGCATCCGCCAGGAGCAGGGGGATGTCGTCGGGTAACTGCTCCAGGAAGATCTGCTCAAACAGCAGGCAGGGTTTATGCCCGTCTGCCAGGGCCAACATCTCATTCATGAGCGCAGAGGGGGGTCTGTCGCCCAAACCATCAAGGTAGAGTAGGCGGGAGGCTCGTTCGCGTCGGGAAAGGCCGAAAGTCTCGAGAAGGAGGGTCTTGAACTTATCGTACTTCTCCTCCTCCGGGGGCACCTGGATGAAATCCTCGACCGAGGCGGCGGTGTCTTGGTCGAGGGCGCCCACCAAGTAATAGTACTTGGTGTCATCCCTGGTGATCTGGCGAACCTGGAACTGGGCCTCGGCCTGGTTGAACCAGACACTGGGCCAGAGGGTCCAGAAGGTGGGCAGTTTAAGGACTACTGCCTGTACCTCTTGCTGTGCAGACATCATCGGTCCAAAAACGTTTGGGCCCGTCGGGGTCACCAATGTAGTGGCTAGCTACACACTACAAAATGAAGACACAGAGTCGCTGGTTTCGAAATCAGAGGTTGAATACCGACTGGGGCGCAGTGCGCCTTTAGTAGCCGAAAACTTCCCACGCTACAGTTCCCGCGCTGACGTCACGCACGGGTCACCTGACCTTCCCACGTGCGGGCTTTCCCAGCCCAGCGCTGGGGAAGAAGGAGGACCCCGCGCCATCTTGGATCGGGGCCTCCGATGACGTTGCGATGTCGGGAGCCGTTTCAATGCCAGTGCGGTGAGTCACTACACTATCCCCTTTATTTACCAGTTAGTTAACATGTTCAATGTTCAACCTATTTGTCACAAGAAGTTTTAATTTGTTAAACTTGTACTTCAGTCAACTCTGAAGTTATTACACTATTATAAATTGTTGATGTAGAAGTGTTTCAGGATAGGATAGATATTAAAAGTTGTTGTCTTCAGGCAGAGTCAGACACAAATTAATCATATTTCACAATAATGTTGTGAATAAGGCATTTTAATTACATTACGAGTAATTCATAGTCATTGAAGATGTAAATACATTTATGAAATTAAATGGTAAGTGATTTCGTCCATCAGAATTCTCTGGTTAATTAAAGTCTAAAAGTTTGAAACGGAAAATATTGATGAGACAAAATGACATACATTAAGTGAAATTGCTAAAATGTACTTTGTTTTATAGTTAATTATGTCCAAAGCAAATTTTCTTATGCTATATTTTGACTTTAGCATTATTATTGTATTATAATACAATTATAATACAGCCCAAGGTCTATATCAAATAGATAATACTTAATCTTACCCCAAGCCTCCATAGAATTGTATTCCTTGCTGTTGTTTTCTATGGATACTAAACTGTTGATTTTCTTTCCACTGTTTTGCAGGAATCATCAGAACAGCCTTACCCAATATGGACAGGGAAGCAAGAGAACAGTATTCTGTCGTCATTCAAGCCAAAGATATGGCCGGACAGATAGGAGGACTGTCGGGCTCTACAACTATTAATATCACGCTAACCGATGCCAATGACAATCCTCCCAGGTTCCCGCAAAGTATGTGTCAATTTTCAATTAATGCGATGCATGTTCTAAGGTTACAGTCTGTCTCAATAGAGGGGTATGTCATATTACAAATGTATTTTAGATTACAGAGTGAAGTGTATTGTTTTCATTGTCTCTCTGCTTTCCTGACTTTGTTGAACAGTGCATCAGCAGCTACGCACCTTCACTAGTAGTTTGGCTGGATAAAAAGTAATCTCTTTGAAAAGAAATATGAAAAAGAAATAGTTTTCGACCCAACACTAACTATTCCACTGTCATTAGTGTATTTGGCTAAATTGTTGTTGTAAATGTAGGTTTTATTTCAAAACTTAAACTGAGGTATTCCCTCCCCAAATTCGAAAGAGGATTGCGTGAATATTGAGGCAGCAGCAGGAGAGTTGGGATTATAGCCTGGATTAGAGTCAGATCTTGCCTATATTTTGAGGCTGTTAATTATGATCTAACAATAACATCTTGAATTTTAAAGTGCTCCTATTAAAGACAAAGATCCCATGCCAAAGCATAAAACAAACTTTGATGTCAAACTGAAGAAAGATGTTAGCAATATGACCAAAAGATGGCCAAAAAGAGAGGTGAAGAGACAGGAAGGTTTAGGGAGAAAATCCTCTCTAATGGGCAGACAAAGAGAAACAGGATGCACAAGTGGACAGGAATGTAAAGCTGTTGCAGAGCCATCAAGCTAGAGAGAAGCGAAGCCAGACAAAACTTAAACTTGAGAACGTAGCGGTTGCTACCGCTAAATAAAACAAGACGCTAGTCGAAGGATTGTCAAACAAGAACTGGTTTATTTTCCCGCCTTGCGCGGGCCTTTTAAGGGAGACTGTTCCCGCCCAATGCAACCGGCAATGACGTAAGTACTACGTCATCAAGTCTTTCCCGCGCGCGGGTTCTCCCCGTCGCTCGGGAAAGACGAGGCCCGCCGCCATCTTGGGCCTCGTCGCTCCGACGCCGCGCGACCCGACTGCCGAGCCGGTTCGCCTGACCGGACGGTGAGTCGCTACAAGAATAATTTTAAATTTTGGTGTTGGAGAAGAAGGCCTTAAAGAGATTAAGAGCTTGTTTTTCTTTCTTTCCCAGTTCTGACAAAGGGTTGTGGACCTCAAATTTTAGCGGTTTCTCTTTCCACAGCTTCTGCCTGATTTGCTGAGATCAGCTTCTGCCTGATCTGCAAAATTTCATATTGAGCATTTTCAGTCTTATTATTTGCTTTAAAAAGATAGCTGGTAACGGAGAAAATAAATGCCATGGATTATCATTGTTTCTAGATGGAGCGTGGGATAGGGAACAATCTTAACAGAGGAGAGGAAAGCCCAATAGTGCTAGATGTGGTCTAACCTGATCATGTGATGGATGGCTAAACCAGCTGGAAACCAAAGCACTCAAAACAGTATGTTATGCATCTTAGATGGAGGTGTTTCGTGGCTCTGAGGGCTGAAGCTTGTCCTGACACATGGGAGGATTTCACTGACAACTAGGGCATCAAAGGTGGAAGTCTGACAGTGGTTGAGCAGGTCAGCATATCTGATGACCATAGAGCCTCCGAAAGTCAGTGGGCACTCGTGGCCCAGGAGAAGTTTGCGTATGCAGTAATTTTATTAAAATAATTGAAAGATTACCTGTGGTCAGCCTCAGATATCCCCAGACTATTTCCCCACTCTCTGACTATCCCAGACATTCACTGCAGCTGAGTTAACTGGCACAGTTCCTGCTGGACATGATGTAAGTCACATGGATTTTGGGCAAGAGACAGATCTAGGAACAGATGAGACCTGGGAGATAAAATGACCTGGGTTTCTTGCCAAGGAGACCCTAGGCAACCTCTGGCTCAACCTGTGTTTAAAATAAAAACATGAAAGCTTTGCATGTTATATTTTAGTTTAAGTTATGTGTGGCTTTGTATCTGTGATTTTGTTCTGTCAGAGATTATCGTTAAGTTATGCTCCTCTGTCTATTTCCAGAACACTACCAGCTCTATGTCCCTGAGTCAGCTACAGTGGGCACAGCTGTAGGTAAGATTAAAGCAATTGATCCTGACATTGGTGTGAATGCAGACATGAGCTACAGCATCATTGATGGAGATGGATTAGGCATTTTCTCCATCACGACTGACAAAGACACCAGAGAAGGAGTTATTATTCTAAAGAAGGTAACAACCTTTTATTTTCCTGAATTTCTAAACTGGGTTGTTTTGCATCCCACTAAATCTAATGGGCTGTTAATAATTGAATTATCTTTGTGGTCTACTCATGCTTCAGTCACTGAACTATGAAAAGAAGAAAGTATACACTGTGATGATTGAAGGTGAAAACACTCACATTGATCCTCGCTTTTGGAACATGGGCCCCTTCAAGGACACTGCCACTCTCAAAATCATTGTTGGAGATGTGGACGAGCCCCCGGTGTTTTCACTCCCCTTTTATGTGATGGATGTTTATGAAAATGCCAAACCTGGGACAATGGTTGGGACAGTACATGCACAAGATCCTGACAGTGCCAAAAGCCACATCAGGTATGAGCTAGCTTTATTTAATTAAAACCCCTAATCCGAGTATTTCGGTAAAAGTTTATATTCTAGCCTTGTTGATCAGTAAATTATGCTGAGATTCAATAACCTCTGCTGACAATCATCATAAGATTGCTGTGAAGAATGTAACAACATCAACGTTTCATATTTGTGACTTTTAATTCCAAATGCAATACATCAGTGTGAAATGTTCGCTTTGTTTCTCTCTCTGCAGATGCTGCCTGACCGGCTGAGCATCTCCAGCAGTTTTTGTTTTATTTCTGATTTCAGGCATCTCCAACATTTTGCATAGACAATATTTACTGTGTTTTCCGATGCTTCAAATTTTGAGAGTTGTATTCATAATTACTCGATAATGGCATTGGACCTAAGTTAAATTAAAATTGTACAATTTAAGCTTTAAAGCCTTCAAGAAGAAATAACAAAGTTATAACTTTCCAAGCAGGCCAACACATCATGCAAGGGAACTATGAAACAAGGAAAATTTAAAACAAGAGTCCTGAATATTGAGTATATTATAAAGATGAATAGAGTAGACTTAGAGGCAACAAAAAATTATATAGACTCACCAACAAATCTTTTTCAATAATGGATACAGTCTGCTTTTGCTCTTGCTAAAACAGTAGAACTTCACAAAATAATCTAAAAGCAAAGATTTATTCTAATTGGTTGATGGTTCTTTGGCATAAAACAAGTGTTGAATTGGAATTGACTGGAAGTGAATAATGTAAAGTGAATACTTTTGAAATATGGCATCATACTGTAGAAATTAAATTTGGATTTTTTCATTTAAATATCATTGAGTTAAACTTTTCAATACTCCTGTTGCTTTGATGAATTAATGAGTGAACGGGAAATGGCCCAGATTGAGAAGTCGATTGGTTTTAAATTCAAAGCATGCTTGAAGTTTTCATCAGAGAAAGTCTTGCAGCAGTCACAAAATCAATACAATATATGGTGTCAATTGGCTGAAGGAAGGTTTGTAAATTTTTTCCTCAGGGAAGACTCTTTGCAGTTTTGATGTTTAAATACACAAGGGGTTTTGATATGCTATAAATAATTTAGCTTTGGCTTTCAACAAAAGAATTATATTTCTTTTAAAACACAACATTAAAGAGTGATACTATCTTTCAAACCACCTTCACAATTTAGAAGAAATGGTAGATGGAAGGATGCTGAAACTACAATACAGTCACATCCATCATTTCGTGTTGCAATCTTTCATTAAAGACACATATAAAAGCAGACTGAGTGGTGCAATGAGATAGCATTAGCCTTTCCACCCCTGGTGCTGGAGATTGATCCAGGTCAGATCAATTTTCATTTCAACACTATCAGAAGACTTCCAGATAGACTCAGCCTAGAGAAGGTGGCCCACAGTGCAGAATGTACTGGGAAGGTGGTTGTTAAATGTGTTAAAGGATTACAATACTGTGAATACTCTTCTGAAGTGGCGTGAAGTCATGATACCTTCCCTGTTGTGTGGAAGGAAACATAAATTGCCTCTATAACTGACATGCAATTACTAATTACATGAGCTAAAGGAGGAAAAGTATTCTGTTCTCGAGCACTGATACATCCTTCATCTTTGGCAAAGTCTTTGGAAAATATAAATTAGAAAAATTTGACTAAGCCTGCAAAACTCAGGTCAACTTCGAATTTTTTTTATTGCCAGTAGGATTATTTAATGTTGTGAGTTGTTGTTTCTCCGTACCGTCATTTTTAAGTTATCTGACATTTTCACCTCTAGCTACAGATCTTTCCAAACTAGCAAAAAAAACCGACGTCCTGTTCTAATCAGGGTTTCCAATACATTTCTGATGCAGTTTCTTCAACGGTGCTATAAGTCAGCATCAGGTTGTATTAGCTGTTGGTTAAACTGAAGTTTGAAAAGGGATCCTGAGCATCTGTTGAGCTCTTATTTGCAGAGGAATTGAGTATCCTAAAGTCATAATACAGCACAGAAGCAGGGTCTTCAGCCCATCCCATCTATGCTGACCATCAATTCCCATTGACACTAATCTCATTTACCAGCACTTAGTCCATACCAAAAACTACTAGAGATCAATGTGAAACACAAAGAAAATATTTGGAGATAAAGACTCAATTCTCATTGTAATATTGCTATGTTATCCTATGTTAGTACACTTCCTATTTTAAGAGCACTGCCTGGATTTCCTCTCTAAGACCGAGTAAAGTTCTGAATGCACACAGTGTCCTACATGTGGTAAAAAAGAAGGCAGGCATTTGTTCTACATTATGCATCAGTGATCTTGTCTAATTAATCACACACATCAAGGTTGTAATTTACACTCATTATCTAAGATGAAAAAAAGAAACATTCAGCAGGTCAGGCAGCACCATTAAGATAAAATAAGATATCTTTATTAGTCACATGTACATCGAAACACACAGTGAAATGCATCTTTTTGTGTAGAGTGTTCTGGGGGCAGCCCACAAGTGTTGCCACACTTCCGGCGCCAACGTTGCATGCCCACAACTTCCTAACCCGTACGTCTTTTTTGGAATGTGGGAGGAAACTGGAGCACCTGGAGAAAACCCATGCAGACACGGGGAGAATATACAAGCTCCTTAAAGACAGTGGCCGGAATTGAACCTGGGTCGCTGGCGCTGTAAAAAGTTACGCTAACCGCTACATTACCATGCCTGCCCTTAGAGAGAGAAACAAAGTTAACACTCCAAGGCAAGAACCCCTCATTCGATTAGAAAAGATTGGAAATGTAATAAGTTTAATTAAGTACAGAGGCAGGGAAAATGACAGGGAGAGGGAAGGAAATTTGAAAAGGAAAGGACTGAGGTAATGTAGGAGGCTGAGGAGAGAAAAGTCAGAGATGGAATAGTGAGGAGCATTAAAATGACAAAAAAATATCTGGAACTGTACTTTCATATCCTGCATTCTTCAATGCTGTTTCAATGAAGTTCAAACGGCAGCTTAACACACAGTACCTCAGTTTATGACAAGGTGCTTTCCAGCCTCCAGAGTCAACAATTTCAGATCATGATTCCCGAGTATATGGATATTGGTGAGGATTCTGCTATTCCCAATCACAACTCATCCAGAGTATCATTTGTTCCTTCATATGTAAAATTACATTTCTCTTTTACCTTCGCTGGTTTTGTCATTTATTTTCTCATGGCTTCTGTGCCATCATAGACATTTTGTTTTTGCATTTTCTGACTCTGACTCTGTACTTGATTAAACTGTTATATCTCTAACTGATTCCAGACCTATTGAAAGAGCACCATCCTGTAACTTTAGCTCTATCTCTTTCTCTATAGAGGTGAATGAGACTTTAAACCTACCTGCCTCCTCAGATGAACATAATATATCCCAGGTACAGTTTAAAGAAGAACTAGGCTATTCTCCCCAGTGTCCTGAAAATGTTTATCACTCAGTCAACTTCACTAAAATAGCTTAGCCATGTTCATCCAGGGAAACCCTTCATGTGCTAAACAATCCAAGCTTAATGGCAAGTGGTGTTACTTACACAGTAAGTGACAAGTGAAGTCTACTTCCTCAGGAGGCTAAAGAAATTTGACATGCCCCATCAACCCTTACTAATTTATATTGATGCACCATAGAAAGCATCCTATCTGGATGCATCACAGCTTGGTATGGCAATTGTTCTGCCTGTGACCACAAGAAACCGCAGTGAGTTGTGGACACAGCTCAGCACATCACGGAAACCAGCCTCCCCTCCAATGGACTCTGTCTGTATCTCTCGCTGCATCGGTAAAGCAGCCAGCATGACCAAAGACCCCACCCACACCCCATACATTCTCTTTTCTCGCCTCTCCCATTGGGAAAGATACAAAAGCCTGAAAGCACCGACCATCAGCCTCAACGACATCTTCTATCCCACTTTTATAAGACGATTGAATGGTTCCCTATTACAAAAATATAGATTCTTGACCTCACAATCTACCTTGTTATGACCTTGCACCTTATTGTCTACTGGCACTGTGCTTTTTCTGTAGCTGTTACACTTTATTCTGCATTCTGTTATTGTTTTACCTTGTACTTCCTCAATGCACTGTGTGATGAATTGATCTGCATCAATGGTATGCAAGACAAGTTTTTCACCATGCCTCAGTACATGTGACAATAATAAACCAATTCCAATATTGAAAATTGACATTTATACATACTTTGAGAACTTATTCTGGATCTCCTGTAGCACTCACACACAGACTTCAGATATGTTCAGTGGCATCCAATAGTTTGCAATACATGCTAGGTTACCAGTTCAGTCATTGTTTCAATCTGCTTGCTTAGTTTGCATTGACCACAGACTGCCCATGCAGAAATAAGTTTTCACAGCACTTGTGATGTCTGCTTCAGCATGACCTAAAGTCAATCTGGCTGAGCAGATCCCAGGCTGACACAGGGACCCCATCTCCCATAGGTTCTCTTTAAAGTAGCTACTTAACTAGTTCTTCTCTGGTCTATCTAATCCCACTGTCTCCCCCAAAGAGACCCCTTCCAATCTCCTCACTGCTCTGTCAAATTAACTCTTACGTTGATCACAGATCACTCCCTTCCAACTACTGACCTCAAAGCCCAATCACAAATGTCATTCATTCCCCAATCACCAAAGCTACTCCCATCTCATAGCACATCCTGTCCCCTTGCCCACTACCAGGTCTACCTGCCATCACTGTCTACTGATCTGACACATCCATGATTACTGGCCAGTTGACTCTTATCCCAACCCTTCTACTTAACAACTAGTCACTTACCTGATTTGTTTCACACAAAATGAAAGTCCCTTTGTACCACATGTTTCCCTTGGCCTGTTCCTCCACTGCATTTTTCTGGGCAGGTCCATGAGCGAAATGTTTGTTGTCTAGCTGCAAAACAGTTGTATAACTTTCCTCAGAGGCACTGACCAAGTTGCTATTATTTCATTGATTTTGCTGGTACCTTACACACATTCCTTTTCTGCAACTGTGATTATACTTAGGGAAAGAGACTTGCACCTGCCTATCGCTATCTCTTACCTACATCTACCTGTCACCACCCTGTGCCCACCCTGCCTCCCCTCTTTTGTCCACCTATCAATGCTCTGCTTTTCCCTCCTATGTTTTGGGCTTCCCCTTTTCTCATCTTCAGTCTGAAGAAGGGTCCTGACATGAAACGTTGAACGCCTGCTTTTCTCCATGGATGCTGCCTGGCCTGCTGAGTTCCTCTAGCATCATAGTGTTTTTTTTTATCTGTGATTATAGTTACATCTGATTTAATTGTTTGCAAAGTGTTTGGGGATATCCAGAAGCTGTGGAAGGGGCTTTATAAATTCCAGCCCTTCATTTTCATTCCAACCTTGATTTTTTTTTAATTAAAAGCTTGCTAACTTTTTTTATTTTGCTCTTGACATTGTTCTGGTGAATGAGATTTGAGTTTGAGTAAATAAAAGACTTCTCTTAAACAATAAACTACTCATCATTATAAACACTTTAATGTATAAATTCTCTGGTTAAATAGGAAGATATGAAGAGCATGTTTTTTTGTGAAATTAAGTTGAAATTCATTTATATAAGACCAAGAAATGATATCTAGTTGTGTCTTCTTGTGAATCTTCAAGTAATTTTTAATTGCTTCCTGTTAGATTCTTCATTGAACATGACGAGGAAGCAGAGGGGTATTTCAGCATAGATGCTAACAGCGGGGTTATTAAGACCACAAAGGAACTTGATAGGGAAGACGTACCTTGGCACAATATTACAATCTTTGCATCAGAACTTGGTAAGTGTGTGAGCTGAAAGCTTTTACTATTTTAAGTAATTCCAAATTTATTGAGTTTAGGGGCCGTCAAGTTGGTCAGGCATTTTTCAACCTTTCTTAAATGGCCTCCATTGAGCCATGTTGCCCCCCCCCCCCATTTGAATAAGTTCTTTGTGATAAACAAAATTTATTTGAATTGCAAATTTTTTATGTCATTTGTTGATTTATTTCAAGCTGTATGAAATCTTGGTGGTAATTTCAGCCTAACCTATTTGTTGAGAAATTGAAGGAATCAGATCAGCTGCTAGTTTTAGCACTCCATCTGATTTTCTGATCCATTGACCTTGACTTTCCAGCCTACAACACATCATTGTATTATATTTGTCAACCAATTAAACAAATAGTTTTTCAGTTCATTCACACAGGAAATAAATTCGTGTTTTACATAGCTAATAAAAGGATAAAAATATCAAACATGCAATTCAGTTGGATTTACCATGCCTTCATAATCAATAAAGCTAGTAGTTAAAACATCAAAATTGTATTTAAAAACCATGGACAAGATCTTTTGAAACTGAAGTTGTTCGTTGAGTTATCTCATGCACTTGTATTAGTTATTGGAAAATCGGTACATAGTCCTGGCAGTTTTATTTACTGGACACAATTTCAGTTCTCTTTTGCAAGTTTGTCAAATTGTCCTTCATAAATACATAATTTAAGGTCATATTAGTTTTATTATTGTACTATGTGTGTATTTGTGCAAATTTTAGGTATGGATGGTTAAGACTATGTAATTTTATTTTCATTATTTTGTAGACAACCCATCTCAGATTACTCAAGTTGCTGTTGCCATTCAAGTTCTTGATTTTAATGATAATGCACCAGAGATTGTGAAGGATTATGACACAATTCTTTGTGAAAATGCCAAACCTGGTCAGGTACAGTAGTGTTTTTGTTTGCAATAACCATTACAGACCAGTGGCGTTATCATTTATGATATGGGAAGAAAGCCAGCAGCAAAATTACATGAATATGATAAATATTATAGGCTAGAAATTCATCCTCGGTCAGAAGCTCTAAGCCTGTTATATAATGTTCATTAATGTTCTATTCCACTTCTGAAATTAATAAATAAAACAAAAAATTCCACTGACTTCAACAGAACCACATTTTGGAAGCAGTGTACAAGGCCCAAAGGTTAACATAGTTGTTCAGTGCAGTCTATCAAGGATGAACTTTTGAGCTGGAATCTTAAAACTTTGTGTTTCTTTGTCTAATGTAGTATTCAGGGTAGATGTAAAATAAATGACACATTTCAATTTCCTTAAGTAAATCGTGTAGTAATTTTTGTGGGAACATATGAGGAAGAGCTTATCAAATGCATCAAGATTAATATTAGGCACAAGTCAGATTTACAGAATTCGTATCTTTTCTTTGCTACACTTAGGTTATTCAGACAGTAAGTGCTACAGACAAGGATGACTTTGCCAATGGACCACGATTTCACTTCTCCCTTGTGGACACTTTCCCGCCAAACCCAAATTTTACTCTGCGGGATAATGAAGGTAATAATCCACATTCAGAACATAATCAGCCTGAAATTCCTTCTAGAAAAGTGTTCCAATAAAGTGTTACTATGCTCTGAACTGAATTGAGGGACATGAGAATGTTTTGGGGAGGAAGAGTTCAGACAGAAGATCAGGCATGATATTTTTCAATGGTTGAGCAGACTTGATGGGAAAATGGTCACATTCCTGCTCCTATTTTTCATTTTCTCCTGTTCTTTAAAATGTTCCTTTTCCAAGTACTACATTTTGATCGTATGCCGGAGTTTTCCTTTGATTTAGTAGTTTATTTTTTATTGTGAATCACTTCAATATACTACTTATTTTCAGTTTCAAGATTGTTTCTCTTCCTCTTCCATTTTAATTGGCTCTATATCTTCTATAATGGCTGACAGGTAACTAGAGCCCTCACACAGTTAATTTGGTGTTCATGTAGTTGCTAGGTTACTTCTCCAATCTGTCACTGACATCCTGAAAACATGACATAAACTAAAAGTTAAATCTCAACATGCTGGTCAAAGGAATTAAAAATCACAACTCTGGCATTTTAAGTTAGCTCATATGCTAATCGTGAATGTGAAGATATGCTAATATGATTATGAATTTAGAAATCAGTAAGTTTGCATATTTATATTTTGAGAAATAAAGACTGAATACATTTTCAAATGCAGTGATTAATTTGAAACTTGTTTTTTTTTTGCTTGGTTGACTTGCTAATTGTAGAAATCGTGATTTATTACTTTGAAGACAAGTTCATGAATTAATTAAACAAGTGCATGATCTGTTGATAAGGAAGATGGTTCAAATATATAGTTTTCTGATAATCTACTTTCTGAAAATCATCTAATTGGACTGATTTACTTTTGTACAGGTGATTAAATTTGAAACAACCAATAAATCCATGCAGCATAATGTTTTAACATTATTCCTGCCTCTTCATCAACTCTCATTTCACATACATATTTTCAAAGGATCGAAGTGACGTCAAACACAAAATCCTTGAAACTAGACTCCACTAACCTATAAATACTTAGTACCTGTGATATTATTATTTATTATGAATATATTATCCCCTCCATTGCAAAACTGTCACAGAATTTCACATCAATGTGTTTTGCAGCCAACATTTGATGAAATGAATTTTAAAACATAAGTATTTTAATGTGTTTTCGCTTTCATATTTATGGATCTGTTAATGCGTGGGAACAGATGTGCTTTAATTGACAAAAGAATAAATGTGAAGTGAAAAGTCACTTTGATCCAAATAGTGATTTAACAAAAATGCCTTTCAGGGGTGAACTTAGGAAACATTTGTTCACTAAAATATGGCAAGTACATCTAAGATATGTGTGAGAATGATATGCAAGTAGTAGAATCATAGAAATTGATGACATAGAAGGAGGGCATTCAACCCAGTATGTCCATGCCAGCCAGAAGGGAACAAAGAATGGTAATAAAATGTTGAACTCTCTTCCCCAAATGGCAAGTGATGCTAAGCCCACTGTTAATTTTGCATCTATTATTTATAGATTTTTATAAACCAATTGGTATACAGAGTTCCACATCCATATTCATTTCCAGGTCACAGATCAGCGATCAACAAATGGCAGAACAGGCTCCTCCTGTTCCTATGTTTCTATGACATGTCCTGCAGTAGGATTGTACAGCACAGAAACAGGCCCTTTGGCCCACCACGTCCATGTTGTCTGCTGTACCTACCCACATTATGTCCATAGCATTCTGAGCCATAGCAATTCAAGTCCTTGTCTAGATGCTTCTTAAGTGTTATGAAGCTTCCACCACCATTTCAGGCAGCACGTACCAGACTGTAACCACCATCTGTATGAAAGAATTCCCCTTCAGATCCCCTCTAAACCTCCTACCACTCACTTTTAATGTATGCCCTCGTGCCTTAGGCACTCCCACCATGGGAAAAAAGATTTTTACTATCTACCCATCTATTCCCCTCATAATTTTATATACCTCTATCAGGTCACCCTGTAGCCTCCGCAATAAACCCAGCCTGTCAAGTTGATCCCTATAACTGAAATACTCCAAACCAGACAACAGAATCTCCGAAGCGTAGTAAGACATATGTGAGAATGATATGTAAGCGGCTTGTCAACATTTCCTACTACCCATCTCAATGTATTATTTATAGTTTCTGTTAAACTGAAAATGAAATGGGTGTAGCAGAAAGGTGGCATACATTTCATTTCATTCATGATCGAATGCCAGCAGTAGAAGGTCATCTTCCCATCAATCCACCCTCCCCAATTTTCCAAATAGGATGGAAAGTTGAATGGGCTGCACAGGGAGTGGCTATCTCCTAGCGTCCTGTCATCAGGTTTCTGTTTATATCCAACACTGAAATAGCTCTGTGGTTTAGGTTTAGTCATCAGATAGAGAAGGGATTTTGCCCTGTTACCACAGAAACTCTCATTGAACAAACAGAATTTCTTGATTGATAATTCCAAATACTTTACTGCTGCAAATGTTGTAACAACAAAAACAAATATGAGAGCATCTTTGCTATTCAATGTATTTTATGACTTTTTCTGTCCTTTTAACAGAAAAAGCAATGATCATACAAGCAAATCCCTTAAAATGAATTGTATTTTAATTAACCTGTTATGTAATATTTGTTGTTATAGACAGCACAGCTAGCATTATGATACGGCGCAGAAAATTCAGTCGGCATCTACAGGAAGTCTACCAGCTACCAATTGTGGTTTCAGACAGCGGGTCTCCCATTCTGAGCAGCACCAGTACTCTAACTATTAGGGTGTGTGCTTGTGAGAGGAGTGGCAAAGTTCGAACATGCAGCACTGAAGCATATCTCTCTGCAGCTGGTTTGAGTACTGGGGCGTTGATAGCCATTCTGCTCTGCATTGTCATCCTGTTAGGTAAGCCTTCAGTAGAGGCAAAAATAATAAGAACTCAATGAAAGTGATTTTGTGACTGGAGGTGCTGGGCCAGTGGGGAAAGTGAGTAGCACAAAATGGATAGTAATGAATTGGCAGTGCTTATTTCATAAGTGGGGCCAACACCCAATATTCACTTGAGAAATTAGTCACCTGTACTTTTGATTTGTTTGTAATTGTACTTGGTGAGTTTCTTCCAGTAACACTCAGTTGATATTGTTGTAATTCATGATGTTTGATTAGCTTTTTAATGTATACTCATTGTTTTAATATTTCAGGATCCACAAAGGCATCTCCTACAGCCAGACAATGGTTTATTTAGACCTGCTGTGAACTGATAACTAGTGGGTTGACCCAAGTGAATCCAGTTCCGCAGTTTGCATTAGCTGCACAGCCAAACTAACTCTTAGTCATCACGCAGCTTCTGAGATCCAGCTGGTGTTGCTCTCCTGTGAAGAGCAGTGGGCTATGATTGGTGATGAGATTGCAGATAGCAAAAGAGAGTCCCACTCATGGCCATCCTGATGGCCACTTGACAACTTTACTGTCTAAAGGCCTTTACATTGCTTCCAAATATCTCTGAGCTTCAGACATTTGGAAAATTGAAATAAAAAACTTAAACATGTTTAACAATTTGACGCCAAATAAACATAGTTGCATCCAGCTCTAGAGAATAAAATCAATTTTCATACACTATGCTGAAAAAAGCACCATAGAGTCAAATTTGAGCTGCACCTATGAACTACTCTGAATCGACTAGTGGTTGAGCTGTTATGCCATTTTGTCTCACTACCGAAGAAAGCTATTTCACACAAACGAACAATATCTCAGGGCAATAGCAGTAATTTAGAGGACTCACTATTTAGTTCCTACTCAGAGTAAGATCCATAAAAATTGAAGGGTATCCCCTCCCCCCAACTGTAAACTTTCCTTCATTATTTGTCAACCATCCCCCCCCACCCCCCCCCAACATTTAGGTTGGAAACGACAACC
Organism: Pristis pectinata; assembly: GCF_009764475.1. Taxonomy (NCBI): domain Eukaryota; kingdom Metazoa; phylum Chordata; class Chondrichthyes; order Rhinopristiformes; family Pristidae; genus Pristis; species Pristis pectinata. Next base: position 94,302,260 of record NC_067409.1, on the reverse strand, counting down.
TGCAGCGTATTTCAAACCAATGTTTCAGCAGAAGAGACAAACAGTCTCTTTGAAGTCCTGACATCTTTTCTCTATAAATGCATAATAGTAGTGGTTTCAGTTTCCCAATAAACTCACAGAGAAGAAAAATGACACTAATAAAGCTAGTAATCTGTTTAGATTATCTTTGCTTTGAGGCAGAGCAGACAGAGTCATCTGTGATGTGTGGGATAGTCTTGGTGCCCCGAGGATTTGCATGGCTTATTTTCTTTCCTGCAATGTTAAATCAGCGTTCCTGCTGTGAAACATCTTTTCTCATATGTGATTTACCTAACACTAAATAAGATGTTTGCATCTTTCAAATTCAACACATAGTCATTCCAATATTTTTCTTAGATCTAAGCTAGAAAGGGAAGGAAGCTAATTTCTGAGTGCTTTCTAATGTACACAAAACAGCATGAATCAGAAAGTACTGCTTAGGTGTTGTTTAAAACAACATACTTTTCTTTCATGCGGTTTAATTCAGCTGATAAGGATGAATTTGCACATCATTATATATCTCAGGAAATCCAACATTAATTTGCATCCGTTTAATTATTTTTGAAGCATGGTCAGTATTTTATATGCACAAATGTGCGAGCAATTTTGCGCACTGCAACACTTCACAAACAGCTGCTATCTGTTTTCCGTGGTGTTAGCCAAGAGATTGGGAGTTTTTATTTGAATAAGTTTGTGCGATCTTTTACAGCCGACTGAAACTCCATAACAGACAGCTACAGAGCTTTATTTTTATATCTCATCTGGATAAAGCATATCTTGCAACACAGAATCCTTTCAATACAGTAATGAAATGTCAGCCTAGTGTAACCAATGCAGTATTTGAGCCAGTTATCAGAGGTGGATCAAATTAACTTGCTTTGTTTTTCTCTGTTGCCATACCTCAGTACTATCCATGTTTTAAATTACAGAAAGCTCTGTTAATATTACAAAGGCTATAGCTGGGGAGAAAGTGTTTACACGCCCATTTTCTGTTCATAATTTTAAGCAGTATTTGCCTTATTTTTCCGCTCACACATCTGTAACCAAAGATAGAAAGTTCTCTGGCCTTCGGGCAAAGGGTTTAAACATGCTGGCAGCGAGCAGCACTTTCTAAAGGAACTAGAGTTCTAAGATTTAACATAGACTCCCAGCCTCCTGGCCAACACTACTAGTAAACATGTCCTTTGGGGATTGTACTGTGTGCAAAGTTGCTCGCAAAAATCCAGAACATTCCACTCACTGGAGTCCAACAGTGGAGACCAGATATGCTTAAAATCCTCAGCCTGAGGCAGACTTGATATAGGATCAGATTCCCTTGTCATTTAACAAGGGATTCCTAACCTTGACATTAGGAGGAAAAGGATTAAGATTTTTTAAATGTTTTTAATACAACCATGAGCTCTTCTTTTTCTTTTTCTTTCTTTTTCAATCTTTTTATTAGTTTTCAAATTAATACAGATTGATATATAGCATCAATGTTTGTACATGTAATACAAAGAGATCAGGATAACAATCATGGCATTGATAATCATAAAGAACAATAAAATATAAAAAAACTGTAGATCCAACGATCTCTTAGTAAATGAATATAATATGAAATAAAGGAAAGAAAAAGATTTATTATATAAATCTAAAAAAAGAAAGAAAAGAAAACCCAAATCAATAAGAAAAATTATAAACAATATAAACTAAACTAAACAGAAAAATTGCAAAAAAAAACAAACAACAAAAAAAAAGAAAAAAAACAGGGCTAAAATTTCTCAGTAGAAACAGAATAATATTATGTCGTCAGCTCCGTTCCTCTAAGTTAGAAAGTTATTGAAAGGGGATCTACATCTTGTGAAAATATTGAATAAATGGACTCCAAATATCTTTGAATTTAAATGAAAGATCAACAGTACCACTCCTAATTTTTTCCAAGTTTAAACATGATATAGTTTGAGAAAACCATTGAAAAGTAGTAGGGGGTATTAGATCCTTCCATTTAAGCAAAATGGATCATTTGGCCATTAATGTAACAAAAGCAATCATACGATTAGCAGAACTTTTTATATATTATGTACAGCAACTTGAAGCATTTGTAAGTGTCTCCAAGTTATCTTCTGGTGGGGGTGGATTAGAGATTCATCACTTGGCCCTCTGTGTCTGGCCCTGGAAACTGTAGGTAGTTGGAGTCCAGGGGTGTTAGGAGTAATCCAGCTTGATTCAACCCAATGTAGTCTTGGACATAGACCACTGAGTTCCCAGTTGCTAAATCTGACCTAATGAAGATAAATTAAGGGGCAGAAGTTTGAATGTGTAATGGTGAGTTGACTGCCTGCTTTGTCCTCAAATGCTTGTGCATATTTTTTCTATCAAAGTATGATGTAAGCCAAGCTGTTGGCTGGCTTTCATCTTTTTTACGCAAACATTGAAGACCAAGTTTACCAATCTGTCACCGTCTTGACTTTTTTTGTTAGGTCATTTTCTATTCCAACTAACTGGATTTCTGGGGTACTTCCTCTGAATCAAAACTATGGAAACTTGGTAGAATCAATGGATTTCAATTATTGTAGCTCAGTTCTCATGTTTTCATGTTTTTCATAGAAAACATAGAAGAGATCATTCAGCCCATTGAGTCTGTGCCAGCTCTCAGAGCATTCCCACCAGTCTTATTCCCCCATTTATTTTCCTGAAACCCATTCTCACTCATATGCCCATATACATTTGATAATCCCCCTGCCACCTACACTAGAGATGATCTACAGTAACCAAATAACCTACCAGCATTTCTGGGGTACTTCCTCTGAATCAAAACTATGGAAACTTGGTAGAATCAATGGATTTCAATTATTGTAGCTCAGTTCTCATGTTTTCATGTTTTTCATAGAAAACATAGAAGAGATCATTCAGCCCATTGAGTCTGTGCCAGCTCTCAGAGCATTCCCACCAGTCTTATTCCCCCATTTATTTTCCTGAAACCCATTCTCACTCATATGCCCATATACATTTGATAATCCCCCTGCCACCTACACTAGAGATGATCTACAGTAACCAAATAACCTACCAGCATTTCTGGGGTACTTCCTCTGAATCAAAACTATGGAAACTTGGTAGAATCAATGGATTTCAATTATTGTAGCTCAGTTCTCATGTTTTCATGTTTTTCATAGAAAACATAGAAGAGATCATTCAGCCCATTGAGTCTGTGCCAGCTCTCAGAGCATTCCCACCAGTCTTATTCCCCCATTTATTTTCCTGAAACCCATTCTCACTCATATGCCCATATACATTTGATAATCCCCCTGCCACCTACACTAGAGATGATCTACAGTAACCAAATAACCTACCAGCATTTCTGGGGTACTTCCTCTGAATCAAAACTATGGAAACTTGGTAGAATCAATGGATTTCAATTATTGTAGCTCAGTTCTCATGTTTTCATGTTTTTCATAGAAAACATAGAAGAGATCATTCAGCCCATTGAGTCTGTGCCAGCTCTCAGAGCATTCCCACCAGTCTTATTCCCCCATTTATTTTCCTGAAACCCATTCTCACTCATATGCCCATATACATTTGATAATCCCCCTGCCACCTACACTAGAGATGATCTACAGTAACCAAATAACCTACCAGCATTTCTTCGGGATGTAGGAGGACACCCGTGAGATCACAGGGTGAATGTACAAACTCCATACAGAGAGCGCACGAGATTGGGATTGAACCCAGGCCGCTGGAGCTATGAGGCAGCAGCAATGCCTGTCGCACTATTTTTCCTCTCCAGTTGTCAAGTTGATCATAATCTCATGTTATTATGAAGAAATGATCATTTGATCATAATAACATGAGATGCTCAAGAATTATTCATCTTTTGTCGTTTGGATTAAGATGGGTTGGTTCATCGCTGAGATAAAATTGACATTAAACCAAGAATGGAGATAGCAGAAGGGTTGATCAAAAGTTTATTCGATCAACAATACAGTAAATGAATCGCCTGATGTATGACCTCAGTGGTTGAAGCCAGACTCTCAGATGTTGCGTGAAGAAACTGAGTATTCGTCTGATTTGGAGCAATATATATTTCCTGGAGCACTGTCAGCTGAGGTGAAAAAGGGACAGGAAGTGGTGCAGCTTAAAGAAATTTAAATATAAGGATGAGAACTTCACTGCTACAGCACAGGGGTTATGGGTGAATGAGACATGGTCTGAATTACGGAGTAATCTGCAGGACTTTAAGCTGAATGTTAGGGATGGCAGAGGATGAAAATCCAGCCAAATGAGCTTTGCAGTCTGCAGGTGATATGGATAAGAATTTCACCAACAGATGGGCTGAGGCATGGAGACAACAAATGGTCAAATGGAACAGCAAAGCCGTAGTTCAACCTGGGACATTGTTCTATGAGGCAGGTGGAATTGATAGTAATGATTGTTGGCTCAAGGTTTGAGGGAGCTTCCAATCCAAACTTTTGCATGACTGAGACAATATGGAAAACATCAATGTGTCATCAACTGTGGAACTAACTAAATGCAATTTGGGTCAGATAATAACATATTTAGTGCTAACCAAGGGAGTGTGAATGCTCATAATGCTAAGTGCTCATTTCCAATTTATTTTGTAATCATGCAGTGTACATTTTGAAGCAGTCAGCCAGATGATTGAAAGAAAAAATGTCAATGAGGATATTAGCCAAGATGAAGGTTGCACAATGAACAGTGTGTTTGGAGTATTTTATTGTTTTAAACAGATGTCCTGTTTCACTTGCTTGCAATTTACATAATTGAAAGCTGTATCTGCAATATCCCTAGCAGGTGTTTGAAATGCAATGCTGTGTGACTGTTGTTAAGTCACTAGCTAACCGCTTTGTCCATTGTCTTATCTAATAAGACTTGTTTGTAGATCACAAAAAAGGCTAGAATTCCCCCCACAGAGAACAGTGGTCACCAGCCACTGCATTCAAATAACTTATTACTGCCTATTCAACCTAAATCGTTTAATCATAAAAGATAAGTGCAGTGACTGCTTTTGATCAATAGTCTGGTTCCTGGAACAAAATTACATTTTCTACCAGGACATAATAAAAGGATTCATGGGAATGTTAGACACCAGTACTGGAGGAAAAAAACAGTAAATCTCTCAGCAAGTTCTGCAGGGATAAGATTATCGTTGCTAAATATGCTTGAAGCATGGGACAAAGGAGACAATCACTAGAAAGATGACCTTTGGGAAATCTACAAGTATAGCCAAGTTAATAATTCAAGTTTTTTTTAGTTGTCATGATGTTTATGTGGTTTGAAAATGTTTTATTCCCATTTGAAAAGGGAATAAAAAAGGAAAATAAACAAATGATTTTGAAGTATTCTTTACTTCAACAAATAACTATTTTAAGAAGGAAAGGTTTTGTAAACTGGCAATTATGAAACTAATTCATGAGCAGGTTGATAAGAGGGTGTGCAATGCTTGATAAAAATTGGTTTAGTTTTATGTGATAAAAAGTAATGGGTACTTGGGAGTAATTGCAAAGCAGTAAATGATGGGAGGATTTATTTGACATACACATCATTTAAATCCTAAAATGAGATTATGCACTAAAGTTACTGCAGGCTATCAATTACATTTCTTTAAATGTATTTATCATAGACTTTATGGAGGGTTTCATTCAGTTTTGCACTTTGAGCATATTTGGGAATGAATGCTGATCACTGATCCATTCTGAGTTGTTGATGCTCGGAGACATCTGCACTGAATGATTCATGATTCAGTGTTTTCCTGATTAATAAATGGAAGCTGGTTGCTTGAAAATAATCTGGACAATGAATGGCCACATGATTCTTCAACAAACCTACTCATTCTTTAAATGATCTCTCCATACCAGAGACAGACTATCCAATCAGTTAATTCCCTAAGGCCATCCTAATGCTGGTAATAATGGAGCTCCAGTATATTTCCTTTATAATTGCAAATGTTCATTTTCCTTATCCATTTACAAAATCAAAGTATGACAAATGTTGACCCATTACCAACATAAGTACAAACAAATATATATATTTAATAAAGCAAGATGTAAGTTTGGATTGGATTGCCACTAGGAATAAATACATCTGAATTAGAAATGTAAGCCTGACTATAAAGCAATTTCTCAGCAGAATTAAAAATAAGTATTTTTCTTCCTAGTTTAGATACTGCACAATATCTTCATTTAGTCCAGGTAACAGAATTGTTGTTATTTATTTGTTAATCTCAATTATATTTATCACCCTCACAATTAAGTCAAGGCTTCTGGGTTCTATACTAGCTATCAATCACATACTTCTTCTTGAGTGTTCCTTTGGAATCAAGCATCATTTGCTTTCATTCCAGTTCTGTGAGACAGGAGGTGGCTGATAGGACGGTCAAATAGGTTGCTGGTGAGGTTGTGTGCTCCTTCTGCCAGTTATGCTGAGTGTCTCTATGCTTGGACGTGAGATCCTCAGTGCCATCCCAAATGTACCTTTGCCTCTTTGAGTGGTCATGGACCAGAGATGTCCAAGAGTTAATGGAATTGTTGCGTTTGTATCAAGGACGCTCTGAGAACATCCTTGAATCTTTTCCTCTATCTGCCTGGTCATCTTCTCATGACAGAGCACAGAGTAAAATGTCTGTTTTGGGTGTCTGGTGTTGGGCATTCAAGCAACGTGGTGTTTCTCATGAAGCTGCCTGAGAGTAACTAGCACTTCAGTGCTAGGGCTGTTGGCCTAGAAGAGGGCCCTGATATTGATTCACTTATCCTTCCAGTGACTTTGGAGGATTTTGTAGAGACAACATTGATGGTATTTTTCCAGTGCATTGAAATACCTGTTGTAGGTAATCCATGTCTCAGACAAGTATAGGATAGTGGGGGACTTTGATGAGTTTTGCATGAGGTCATGCACCCTTCTCCTCAGATGGCCAAAGGCTGTGCAGCTGCACTAAAAGCTGTGCTAAATTTCATTCTCTGCATCTGCCTTTCCTGAGAGGAGATTTCTGAGATATGGGAAGTGGTCCAAGGTTTTGGGGTCTCAATGTGCACCTTCCTTGTCGGAAGGTGGTGTTGTACAGTGGCAGCATGTTCGTAGAGGAGCTTTCTCTTGCAGGTATTGAATGTAAGGCCCATCCACTTGTGTGAATATAGAACAATACAGCACAGGAATAGGCCCGTTAGCCCATGATGTTTGTGCTGATCATGATGCCAATTTGAACTGCACATCTGCCTGCACGTGGTATACTTGAGTGAATGAGTCAATGATGATTCAGTTTATGAAAATGCATAATTGCTAATGTGACCTGTGTACCAGCTCCACATAGTTGTCACAGGCTGAACAGTCTCCCATTTTAGCTTTAGATTAGCTCCACTCTAATGGGAAGGTTGTTGGAAGTGTGGTGCAACATTGCATCAAGGAAGAGTGCCCCGGGACATTTTTCAATGATGCAGCCTTGCTAGAATTCAGGTTTGCACGCCTCCTCAAGGCAAACATCATCTGGAGATAAAATTTCTGTGGGCAGCCAAATTGAAAAGCCTCTCCACAGTCCCTCCTTATTGAGAGTCAAAAGCTTTGTAGAGATCAAAAAAGGTCATATTTTTGGTTGGTGCTGCTCCCTGCATTTCTCTTGGAGATGTCACACTGTCAAATTCATGCATACTGTGCCTCTGCACGGGCAGAAAGCACAGTACTATTCAGGGACAAGCTGAGAACATAATCTCGCAGTACATTTGTGTTGTTATGTCAAGCATTGGAAAGATCAGTGGTGCAGTTTCCACTATAAAGCAGCTGGATAAAAGAGGAATTGTTATTAGTCTAATGATTTACATTTCACAAAAGTTTCTAGTCATAAGGAAAGTGGGTCTATTAAATAGAAATTACAGTTCGCTGTGAAAGGTCACTGAGCCAAAGATTAAAGGAAAAGTTATAAATCATCCAATAATAGATCTTAATATCTTTTAATGCCCAAACCATGACAAAACTTACAGCAGATTTCCCTCTTATTAAATTATTTTATTTGCCATTGCATTTTGTCTCTGTATAATATAATTAGTCTTAACTTACTGAATTTTAAAATTTTGATATCACCAGTTCTATACTGCTATATTTTCTTTTGATGCCAGTATCATTTTTATTGTCACAGTAAATTAGTTTTAGATTGTTTTTAATTTAATCCTATAAAATGTTTAAAGCAAATAATTTTTACTTGATTTGATGTATATAAGTTACAAACTTGTATAGCTGTTCCTAGTTTAAATTAAGCATTTGTTCTGTAGGCTGCCTTCACCTACATTTCCTGAACAAAAGATAAAACCAATTGGTCTGGATATAAGGGAGGAATATCAACAGTTACCCATATAATTGATAGGAAATTCAGACATGAAAGGCTTAAAGTTGCTTGAATATTTTTAGCAGTCTTGGAAGGTCTTGAAATGTTTCTGAATATCAGAGATACTCAAGGCCTTTGACAGGTAGCTAATCCAAGAGACCTGGTCTATCCAGCCATGAAAGTTTCTTTTCAACTGTTTCATGGGAGCAACTTGTTCTGGCTTCCACTGCATGACATTGTTTATGTGTGAAAATCCTTGTCACTATGCAATGACTTACACATTACAGGCTGGATCTGCATGGAAGCACAAATTGACTCAAGGGGATCCATAAAAGTTATATACAAAATTGATTTCTAGGTCAGCACCCAGCATTGGAAGCATTTGCTGATTGCAAGATCCAGCCATTGCCTTCTTCCTTGCACTCGTCCTCCTAAATGCGCTTCTGCAGGATTGAATGGAATAAGATGAGATGACTGAACATAAATTGACTTGTTCTCTATCCACACTTTGCAAGTGAACAAACCAGTGCAGGGACTGAGCAGTGAACATCGCATTCTTTGTGGGATAGATCACATTTAACAGTACTCGAAGTTGTACTGAGGTGCTGTTCATTCCGAATTAGGTGTGGCAGTTGTCTAGTGACATATTGATGAAGGAGTCTATTAGAAGTCATTGGTCGACTCTGGGAGTTGATTAATCCAGGAAAAAAATGGAATGTTAATTGGCCTTGAAAAAGACAGAACTCCATTCACAACTTTCCAAGGTTATCTGACCAGCTGCACTCAGGAATTCACATTTTGTTTTGTCTCACAGGTGTCTCAGCATGTGATAGAATGATAGTCCCAATGACGTTGGACGAACATGTCAGGAACAATAGAATCCATGTGAGGATAACAACTCACTTCCTAGAGCAAGAGTATATTTTGTGATAAATTGAATATCCAGTTTCTCCTCCACCTTTATACAGGTAGCCAAGGAAGTGTGTTTTCTTGATGGATGAAGATAGAGATAGCTTGTACTGCTATCCCCACATCCTGGTAGTGGTTTCATGGAAGGCAGGTACCAGAGATGCACCTCTGGTAGCAGGGGCATCAAACAGCTCTTTGCAAATGGAAAACTATCTTGCATAGCCCTTCATAATGGGGGCTGTCCACAATGGAGAGCTTTGGTTAGCAATATATTTCAGGCCAAAACTTGTCAAAGTCTAGGCTCCTTGTTGTCTTCTTGTGTGTCACCATGTACACTTTTCGTCACCGGGCTGTAGCATCCTCAGAGACATCCATGGAATGGAAGTCCTTGAGCAAGTGTTTAGAAGGATAAATGAGTGTCTTCACACTGATCCAGTGATAGGTGACTGGATCCCCTTTACTCAGTCCAACTGGAGGGAAAAAACAGTAAGCAAGATTAAAATGAGATCTTAAAGAGCAGGTTTCACATTAAATTGTCAGAACAATGAATTATGCAATATCTTCATGTCAAAGTTTGCCATAGTTGGGGTGAAATTCAATAGGATGCAGACAGAGAGACAGAGTGAAAAGGAGTGAGATGGAAGAACAATATGCTGTTGAAGACCAATAGCTTGCTGGCATCTGCCATGCAGTTTCCCTGCCTTCAGCTCCTGATGTCTGCAAGTTTCTTTCTGAGGCCACAGCAATTTATGAACCCATTTATCTCCAGCCCATTTGAGTCAAACTCATCACCAATCTGTTTACAAATACACTGATAAGAGAAAAATTAAAACACAAATCAGTTTGTTAGCCAATAAGATGCATTGCAGCTTGAAATGAAAATGAACTGCATCTGTGATGGTTTATTAGAGATAGCCACAAATTCTCACACATTGGACATAAAATCGATCCAGACCACATGAATAACTCATTCTTATTTCATTTATTTTATCCTATACATCAGCAAACCTGTTCATTAATAAATTAAAAGCTAATCTCCTGTACTCTGAACACTGAACAGGGAAACAACAACTTTTCCAAAGTGCTTTGATCATGGTACAATGGAGTATGGTGTGAGGCCTTCTGCCAAGTTCCTGGGGATGGACCTGATCTCCCGTTCAAAAATTTGAAATAAATTCACCAATTCCATGTTGCTTTTAAGAAACAGTCAGAAGTCTCTAGCTTTAATAGATTTAAGAGATTAAAGTTTAAGAGATTTAACATTCAAGAATAATATCCAGGCTGACCTATCAATGCAGTGTTGACAGAACCCTGCATTACCTCAGTGCTATCTTTCAAATGAAAAGTCAAACCAAACCCTTTTCCTCTCATAACTGAGTGGCATAATTTAGAAGAACTAGAAGACATTTATCCCTGGTGTGTTGCCAACATTTATCCCATAGAACCATAGAACCATAGAACAATACAGCACAAAACAGACCCTTCGGCCCACCATGTTGTACCGTCCATCAAACCACCCTCACACTACCTAACCCCTTCCTCCCGCATATCCCTCCATCTCACATTCCTCCATATGCCTATCCAACAAACTCTTGAACCTGTCCAATGTATCTGCCTCCACCACCACCCCAGGCAGTGCATTCCATGCACCAACCACTCTCTGGGTGAAAAACCTCCCCCTGACATCTCCCCTGAACCTCCGACCCATAACCTTAAAGCCATGCCCTCTCGTCTTGAGCATTGGTGCCCTGGGAAGGAGGCGCTGACTGTCTATCTATTCCTCTCAATATTTTATATACCTCTATCATGTCTCCTCTCATCCTCCTCCTTTCCAGTGAATAAAGCCTAGCACCTTAAGCCTCTCCTCATATTCAATACTCTCTAATCCAGGCAGCATCCTGGTAAATCTCCCATTGTTAACATTACAAAATAAAAGGATGACTTAGTTTTTTCAAATCACCAGTTTTTGAAGCTTGCTGTACTTAAATTGGTTGCTTTTTTTTCCAACTTTACAACAGAAACTGAACTTCAAAGGTACTTGTTGGCTGTAAAGTGCTCATGGTGTCCTGAGATTGCTTTATAAATTTCTTTGTCTTACTTTGTTAAAGTAAATACCTTAGAGCTGGAGGCATCGGGTGAAATTTCTCTGCCATTTGTGCGAGTAACTTAGCCTAACTTTGCATTAAATGTAAGGAGTAAATCCTACATTGTTCTTCCCCTGAAATCTCATTGCTTCCACTGTGTTGCTTCACAGCTATCATTGTTCTGTTCATCACTCTGAAACGGGGCAAGAAGGAGCCACTCATTATCTCAGAAGAAGATATTAGAGAGAATGTGGTGACATACGATGACGAGGGAGGAGGGGAAGAGGACACAGAGGCATTCGATATCACGGCACTGAGAAACCCTGCGGCAGCTGAGGAAGTGAGATACCGGCGAGACGTCAGGCCTGATGTACAACCCTTGCCCAGACAAAGACCCCCCTCAGCCCTAAACAGCCCTGATATTCATGAGTTTATTAAGCAAAAACTGCAGGAAGCAGACTTGGATCTAAGTGTTCCTCCATATGACTCTCTCCAGACATATGCATATGAAGGCCATGGATCCACTGCAGGATCGATCAGTTCATTGGATTCAGTCACTGCACACTCGGAACAGGATTATAATTACCTTGGAGACTGGGGACTTCAGTTCAAAAAACTGTCCGAATTGTACGGAGTAGAGAAATCAGAAAGAACCACTTAGTTTTCATTACCATAGTAAAACACTGTATGTAAAACACAAAAAAAATCAGATTTTCATTTCTTAAGCTGCAATTGTTACACAATTTTACTGTAGCAACAAGTGCCCTTTTAATATTTTGAAACATGGGTTCAACAAACAAGCAGAAGGAACACATTTTGAAAATATAAAGAATAAACAAAATATTTTCCCTGGTGTATATTTTTTATTGTTTAATAAAGTTCATTGTTCCATAATAAAGACACTGTGCTACAGTTTAAGATTAGGCAATTTGGTTCAATATAGTATGACAGATAAAGCTCTGGAGTTAACTTTGTGGAGTTGTAGAGCTTCAGTATCATGCTTTATGAAAAGCCTTGATTTTTCATTCATCCAAGATGCCACAATTAGGTAGACTGGGTGAATAAGTTACAATTGGTACAAAAGACAGACAGGCATATCATTATGATGATTTTGACATATATTTCAGTACGTCCCAAAGCACCTTATACCCATTGAAGTAGGCTCACTATTGCAGAGTAGGTAATGTTGCAACTGATTTGTGCACGACAAACTTCACAAATGGAATGTGATAATAGCAAACTGTTTTATAATAATGTTGAGTAATGGATAAATATTGGCAGGGTTGAGGAGGATGTCTCTCCTGTTCTTCTTCAAATTAGTGTCATGGGACCTTTTACAACAGAGAGAGCAAATGGAACATCCTTGTAACATCCCATCCAAAAGAAGGCACCTTCAGCAGTCCAGAGCTTCCTTCTACTGCACAGGAGTAACAATACTTTATCGTAACATAGATTATAATTGGTGATCCATAACATTGGATGATTAGATTAGTAACATTACTTGTGTTGATTCAAGTCTAAAATCTTCAATTATCCAGTGCAGTTAGAATATAATTGTTTCTTTTCTTCCTATTGAAAAGTATCTTTGATGCATTTAAGCATGGTAACCTGATACAGTTTCATTAAGACAACTTAAAATTAGTATAACATTAAAATGAACATTTTAATCAGCCAGCCAATGTTGAGGGTACAATGGCAAAGTGGTAATCTTATTGGACAAATATCCAGAGACCTAAACTATTGAACTAGAAATGTGAGTTCAAATACTACAATATAGGTGAGAGATTTAAATTTGAGTAATTAAGTAAAACTGCCATGAAACATCTGGGTGGTTATTAAACAAAACACTTGCTACACAATTTATTCAAGGAAGGAAATCTGTTGCTTTTACAGCTGGGCTACCTGTGATACCCCATTCATCACTGTTGAATCTGCAATGCCCAATCAGGAATAGATAATAAATGATGGCCTTGCCAGTGGTGCCCACCACTGAGGATGAATGATAAAACAAAAGTCTAATTTCAAATCAGAGAATGAATTTTAATAGTTTTCTTGGTGTATACTGCTCAGTTTCTACATATTTTTAAATTACATATTTTTGATATGAATCTTTTAAAACACCTCTAATAGTGTCTGTGGGCCTAAGGAAATGAGTACCATTTGAAAAACATTCCTAATCCAGTGCAATCTCAGAATAGTCCTGTGAAAACCAAGGTGGACTTTAAGAGCTTGGGGGGACTGGTGAGGGGGAATTCTTTGTGTTGTGATCCTATTGTTATCAACACCCTCTAGTGGATGAGTGCACAAATAAAAATGGTTTCTTACATAGTAAATGCACATATTAATTGCTGAATTATGAGTATTATTTTCCTCAATGTCTGAATACATTGAATGGTGCCATCATGATAACTGGTGATAAGAATGAAAGAGGACTGATTGAGATATTTTCAGGAATAAGTGTTGCTTACCTTTCGTGACATTTTTTGATTGTTTCTTTAGAGCTGTGTAGCAGTATCGTTTACAGGATTGCATGTCACAGAGTTAACCCTCTGTGCATACATCAGTGGTATCAAGGCAGAGTCAAATCAAGACGATTTGGTGCTTAAGTTTCATTCAATAATTTCATCGAGTAATGGACTGAATATATTTTCACTATAAACAACATTGCAAAAGTGGAGAAAGAGTCCATTTTGCTCTCAGTTGTAAGTGCAAAGACATATGTATGAAGGAAGCCTTACAGTCTCCAATCAGACCAGGTGACAGGATATTTGAAGAAGTAAAAACAGACAACAGTGGAAATAATCAGAAAATAGGCAGCATCTGTCATTTTTAAACTTGCAAGGAAGGAGTCCAAGAGAAGATAGATGTCACAGATTTATGTTGCCTAGGAGAGAGTACTGGAGAATATTTGATTAATAGAGAGTCATAGAGAGAAACACATGGAAACAGAACCTTTGGCTTGCCAAGTCCTCACTGCCCATCATCCATCCATTTACACTCATACTGCACTAATCCCATTTTTTAAAATATTCTCCCCACATTCTCAGCAACTTCCCCCAGGTCTTACCATTCACTTATGGAGGCTAATTTACAGTGGCCAATTAACATACTGACGCACATGTCTTTGAGATGTGGGAGGAAACCGGAGCACTTGGAGGTAACCCAGACATTCACAGGGAGAATGTGCAAACTCCACACAGACAGCACCTGAGGTCAGAATTGAACTTTGGTCTGTGGCCTGTGAAGCTGTGGTTCCTCTAGCTTCACTGCTGTGTTGCTTCAAAACAGTTGAGCAGCATAAGTATGGTATCTAGTCCTATAGGCCAACAGAAGTTCAACGACCAGAATCAGCATCAAAACTATGAGTGTGGTATAAGTTTGGAGAGGATTGTCCTGTATTACATAGTTTCTGGAATCCAAGATGTGCATATTCAAAGGAGGCTCCTCAGTAAGAAGAAACTGAATTTCCATCATTTGATATTGCTCAGGCAATGGAGACACAAATGAACCAAACACAGGATTTGCAATATTGTCTAACAAGGGTCAGCAGGTAATAAGTTGGGGCTTGGCTCTAAAACATCTTCAGGAAAAGGCAGGAAAAACCTAAAGGAGAGACATTATCATTGTGACAGAACACAACATCAAGCTCATGATTGCAGATGCAAAGAGTCTACATGTTGTAATTGAGGGATACCTGTCAACTGTTTGCTTAAAAGCAAAGCCATCGTGAATTCAAGCAACCAAATAGTGTGAAATCTAATGAAAAAATAGTAAGGAACATTGGAGATATTAACCATATGAAGAAGGTGATGAACCAGATGGATGATTTTGCTTGTTCATTCTAAGTCTAAAGTCTACAGAACCTTTCAGTATGCCAATATACACTGAAGGAAAGGAAATGCCAGTGGAAGTTGATCCTGGTGCTACAGTGTTGGAGATCTATAAGCAGAATGGACAGTGAAGCTGAGGGGGTCATCTGCCTCCCTGCACATCCATATTGAGGAAGGGATCAAGATCATAGGGATACAGTATATGAAATTGGAATGAGTGAAGATGAAATTTAATCAATTCTCACTCTTCTGGTTCAATACGCACAAAATGCTGGAGGAACTCAGCAAGTCGGGCAGCATCTTTATCACACTTCTAGTTGTCCCACAGCAAGGATCAGTGGAATCCAGAGATCTCAGCGGGTTGCTGGCTGGGAGCACATTACTGACAAGGGGACCAGTGAGATACTTAGCCCAAGAATGATGATTTTAAAACAGAGATTTTAATTAACCTAGAAGCAATTTAGGTTGAAAATGCAGAGGTGAGCCTGATTTTGTCAGAGTTAAAATATGGGCATTGAGGTTTTGATGAGCTGAAATTTATAGGGATGAAAGGTGCAAGCCAACTCAAAGTGCGCTGTAATAGTCAAGCCTGGGAGAACAAAAGCTTGGATGATTATGTTATTAAGCTTGGCAGTAGACACTGCATTGCTCTTTCTGAGTTCTCGTAATTCTCCTACCTATACATACTTATTTTTTCAAAAACTTTAAAATGGTCCTTGATCATTCAAATTTTGAAACATTTGCTTTGATAAATTAAACAACAAAGTGAGGTAAAAATTGTGACAATTGAAGTATAAGTCAGATCTGTCAGCTTTCCTCACTTGGTTACAATAGGAATTCCAGAATGCAATACCAAGAGCAGTCTTCTGCTGTCTTGTCATTCCTCCCTCAACCTACCCCAACCAAATAATCTAAACACTGATAAAAATTAACTTTGAATAGTGTTTGGTAGCTGGTAGTTAAAATCCCATATTAGCCATCCAGGAGCTTGGACTAATAATCTGGTGACCTGAGTTCAAATCCCGCCATGACAGGGAACATACATTCATTTAATTAGATACTGAGGAATAAGAGGCTAGTAAACTAACCATGACCAAGGAACTACTGGATTGTCATTAAAAAATAATCTGGATCATTAATGTCTTTACCCACTTTGGCCTTAGTGTGAATCCACACTTAGTGGATAGTTTGTCTCTGGAGATGGAGACAGAGAGATCCAGAAAGGGAAGAGAAGTGTCAGAAATAGTCCACAAGAAGTGCTGGAGGAACATCCAGCATCTGCAGAATTTCTTGTGTCTCAGAAATAGTCCAGGTGAATTTGAGGGCAAGGTTGAAGTTGGTAGCAATGTTGATAAAATTGACGAGTTCCCCATGAATGCAAGAAGCAGCACCAACATAGTTGTTGATGTAGTGGAGAAAGAGTTGGGAAGGGTGCCAGGGTAGGTTTGGAACAAGGACTCTTCCATGTAGCAAGCAAAAAGACAGATATAGCTGGGGCCGAGTTGAGTGCCCACGGCTACACTTTTGATTTGTAGGAAGTGGGAGGAATCAAAAGAGAAGATGTTCAGGATAAGAACAAGTTCTGCCAAGCAGATGAGAGTGTTGATGGAAGGGAACTGGTTGGGTCTTTGTTGGTTTGAAACAAGGACTGTTCCACATAACCAACAAAAGACAGACATAGCTGAGGCCCACATAAGAGGTGGACAGCCAGTTCCCAGGAAGATCCAACTGGTTTCCCTTCGCCAACACTCTTATCCACCTGGCAGTACTTGTTCTTATCCTGAACAACTGCTTGACCTACTGAGTTCTTCGAGCAGTTTATCTTTTGTGTTTGTTTATGCCATAAGTACATTTTTCAAGTGAATTCTCAAAAGAGAGCCCAGAAGTCAGAAATATTAAATGCGTAATGAAAGTGAGGAGTATGCAGTGGGATTTAACTAAAGTGGTTCCTGTGTTAAAAATCATCAGTGCAGCCTTCACTGGAAAAAAATGCATCATAATATTTTTTGATTCCATGAAGAAGTTAGTGATAAAGGAAATAAGTATAGCTCATGGAGAGAAATTTCTGTATTATTGTAAGTAGTAATTGATTTTTGAAAACTTCAAAAGCTAATCTATAAAATAGTTAAACAATGCTGGTCAAGATCTGGAGCCATTTGAAGGGTTCTTAGTAGCTAAGTGTAATATCGCTGTATGCAAAGCCGTGACGTGAATATGGAAATTATATTTTTATGTAATGTTTCAACATCCTACTCAAGCAATATTCACTTCATATAAACTCTCAAAATTCTCAGCAATGAGAAGTTACTCAGTGAAGTTTAATCCACTTTATTACATTACTTGCTGAATAAATAAAGTCAGTAATGGACATCAAGTTACTAAATCAACACAGCTAATTCTGTAGTTTTAAGCATAAACCAGGGATATTTTTAATTTGATTTTTGTTTCTATAATTTCCATTGTATTTCTAAAGTTATCTTCACTAATGACAGAAGGAAGAGGATCAATATCAGGGCTGCAGTTGTTCATCCTTTACTTATTGTGTCAATAAATAAATGATGGTTGGTAGTCGTTAATGCAAAATCCTCCAGATCCACTGGAAGGTAAAGTCAGTGTCCTCTCCCAAGCCGCCATCCCTAGCATTGAGCTCTTAGTTACACTCAGTCAGCTCTGTTGGGCAGGCCTGACATCTGACTCATAAAAAGACTTAGTTTCAAGCTTTGTCACAGCAAGAGATTACCAGGTGGGTTGAAGAAAACTTTCAAAGCCTGTTCAGAAAAATACAGCATCCCCACTGTCTCTTGGGTCTGTAACTTTCGGGCTGGTATTGGGAATCTCAAGTCCATGGCAGAAGTATTGCAGCACCTCACAAACTACCCACATACTTGCCCCATCAGAAACCGACTGCACCATCTGTGGAAGAGTCTGAAGGTTCCCACATTAATACCAGCAGTCATTTCAGAGCCCACACAAAACTGGAGTGGAAGCAAGTCATCCTTGATCCTGAGGGACTGCCTGAGAAGACAACATTAGTGAGTGTGTGTTGAACTCAGTGTCCAAAATTTTGTTGCTTTGAAGCCAATGGAGGAATTTCTAGGCATTGAGTTAAAAAATCAATGGTAACATTTCAATATTTGCAGGTGAAACCAAATTGTGTGTTATGGTTAATACAGAAAAGGATTACAGCAAAATACAAAAAAAAATTTAAATTTCTTCACCTAGATAGTGGTATACCTTAAACCTGCAGAATGAGCATGTAATTAGCAAATGGACATCAATGGATTTAAGTGTGAAGTGGCACATATTGATAGAGGAAAAGGAAATCCTTGGGAAATAATTAGCTAAATGGCCGCAGAGTGATCTAAGGACACAATTACACTAATCACTAATATTAGTAATGCAGCTTAATAAGGCCATAATGCAAGCAAAGCATAATTACCAGATGGATAGAACTGAAAAGGAGTGAAATTATAGAACCTTGGTTATTTTACAGTTGTAGTCTCCAGGAAAACTGATTGAGGTATTGGGAAGATGCAGAAATGATTTATTGAAATGATACAAGCACAAAGAATTTGAAGCTACCAATAAAGATCGGACTTCCTGACCCCCTTTATTTTCCAAATAAATAATTACATTTGTATAATTCCATTCATGTTACTTTCAAACAATTCAAAGTGCTCTACTGTAAAATAAGTAAGTTTAAAAAGCAGCCTGTGAGGCAATGTAGAAAATAATGCTAACTTACACATTCCAAGATTCCCCAAACAGTAATGCCATCCTAATCAAATATTCTGTTTGAGTGCCATTGATTGACGGATAAATGTCACCTGTGCCACCAGAGATAACTCACCAGCTCTTTATTTAAAAAAGAGAAAACAAGTAAGAGACCTTGTAAAGATCTTCATGGTTATGAATGAGTTTAACAGGACAGATGTAGAGAAGCTGTTCCCTTGTTAATGGACTAGAACTAGAACTCAAAGAACCAGGAAAGTCACTAATAAATTCAATAGTGTATGTTCAGGAGGAACTTAATTTCACAGAGACTGATTAGAATGTGGATTTAACTATCAAAAGGAGTAGCTGAGATTAGTATCATCGGAAACTAGATAGCATTTGCGGAAGAAAGAAAGAGTAGGATATGTTGATCATGATAGATGAAAAGGCAAAGGTGAAGCTTTGTTGGGACTGATTGGGTTGAATGGCCTGTTTCTGCGTTGTAAATACTATGTAATATTATATAATGATATAAAACACAAATAGTGGTATTATATCCTTAAATCTGGTGTAGAATTAATGTTAAAGCATTAGTGTTTCTCTAGAATCAAAACATAATTTGAAACTAATACATCTAAAAGCATGGCCTGTATTACATTGACTAAGTCAAAATATGTAAAAGACTGATTTCAGGGAATGTAAACTGTTATATATATGGGTCCGTAGGAACTGCTGGCCAAATAAATCCTGAAACCCATTGTATCACATAATATAAGGATAATGGATCCTTGACAATCACACCAATTTATCTCTTTCAGTTAGTCGGTAACAGCCCCAGACGTGGGCTGAGAAAGATCCCCAGCCATGAAATACTTTGAAACTGTAGACCTGAAGTCACCTCTTCTTCCGAATATGCTTAACTCTCTATCTGCATTATTCACAAAACTGTATTCCAAGGTAGTAGTTTCAGGAAGAAATAACAGGAAATTAATTTTTAAAAATTATAAGCATTTAAAAGTCTTATTGGTGTACACTCAGACAGTTTCTTGGCAGATATTGTTTTTACATTTTTGCTGTAAAATTATTTTAAGATATGTGTCAGGGTGCCTGTGGGCCAAAGGAAATGAGAGTACACTGATCACCATCCTGGCATTCATCCCTACAACTGTGCAAAGTGTTACACCTGCCCCTACACCTCCTCCCTCACTACCATACAGGGCCCTAGATAGTCCTTCCAGGTGAGGCAGCACTTCATTTATTGCATCCGGTGCTCCCAGTGCAGCATCCTCTACATCGGTGAAACCCAACACAGATTGCGTGACAGCTTCGTTGAGCATCTTTGATCCATCTGCCACAACGGCCAGGATCTCCCGGTGGCCAGCCACTTCAATTCCACTTCCTATTCCCACACTGACATGTCCATCCATGGCCTCCTCTACTGTCACGTTGAGGCCAGACGCAGGTTGGAGGAGCAACACCTCATATTTCAACTTGGTAGTCTCCAACCTGACGGCATCAACATCAACTTCCAATAACCACTCCTCTTTGTTTCCCCTTCCCCCCAATTTTGTTTTCTATCATTCCTGTGGCCTCCCCCACCCCTTCTCTTACCCCTGCCCTGCCCTCACGACCTGCCCATCACCTCCTTCTGGTTCCGAACCTCCTTTCCTTGATTCCATGGTCTACTGTCCTCTCCTATCAGATTCCTTCTTCTTCAGCCCTTTGCCTCTTCCACCTATCACCTTCCAGCTTCTCATATCATTCCCTTTCATCCCCCATCCCCCACCCACCTACCTTACCCCTCTCACCTGGACTCACCTATCACCTGCCAGCTTCTGCTCCTCCCCCTCTCCCCACCTTCTTATTCTGGCTTCTGCCCTCTTCCTTTCCAGTCCTGATGAAGGGTCTGGATCCGAAATGTCGGCTGTTTCTTTCCCTCCATCGATGCTGCCTGACCTGCTGAGTTCCTCCAGCATTTTGTGTATGTTGTAAGTCGAACATCCTTTCTGGAATTGTACAATTGGTGGCATCTGGGAGTTTTGGCCTGGGAGTTGAGAGTATGTTTTTAACTTGGGACCCGATCTGGGCAAATGGAATATTAATACAAAATGAAAGAAGGTAAGAGTAAGTGATTTTGGTCATAAGACAACTTCAAAGCTCCCCCAGTCTTTTGAGCTGCTCCACTAATTTTGCCCAGTGTGGTGACATTAAATGAAAAAAATAAACCTCTTATATTAAACACTTTGAACACTCTCAGAGAGGCAGGTTAACAAGCTTTTCAATACAAGTGTCTCATGTAGTTTCCTACAGAGCCTCAAGGTTTGTTGCCGTTAAGGACTGACTTCAGCCCATGTCGCAGACACATATGGTTTAGAATAGAATTCATCAAAGCAAATGGCTATTGCCAGACTTGAGATGAAAATTGTAAAACCCATTTCATTATAAGCTTTGTATGTAAAGGTAGCATCTAGCTAAGAACAAAAAGTCCTGTGCTCGTTACTGGTCTGCACTGAGTTAGCTGATCT
The DNA here is from genome assembly GCF_009764475.1 of Pristis pectinata. NCBI lineage: Eukaryota > Metazoa > Chordata > Chondrichthyes > Rhinopristiformes > Pristidae > Pristis > Pristis pectinata. Next base: position 94,280,875 of record NC_067409.1, on the reverse strand, counting down.
CAGTAGGCATGGCTGCTGGAGTATGGTAATTAAGCTCAGCATGCTTTGTTGTTGAACAAGTACTGTTGCATTACATGTTCCATTCTACCTAAATCAAGAGATTAGAGTGAGAATCAGGTAGGTATAACCATTTCTGTATATGCATGTGAACCGTTACAAGAGTTAGATCATCACTATACACATGTGTGAGACAATTAGATACTGGTCATAGATTAGTGAACAGCTTTCTAATGGCAGGTAATGGAATGGCAGCCATAGTATGGCTTCATCTAAAGTTTGAAATTGTAGAGGTCTAGAATGTCACAGAGACATTTAACTTCAGGAAAGAAAATGTAGAAGATGAGTAAAAATTATTTTTAAAAAAAATTAACACAAAAAAAGATTGCAAGGTTTTGGAAAAAAAATATTGTGTCTAAAATGGATCTTGGACTCCATTCCTATTGAGGATTTTTTTAAGAGGGAAGATGTAGAAAAGATTACAAATAAGTCACTCAAATATTTTTGTCAACATTACAGACACCAAAAGCGACCAGGCTAAATTCTTCTGACAGACTTCACAACAGAGTGTTAAAGGAAGTCACAAATAGAATTTGTCATTTCCTGATGGATGTGTCAGAAGACTGCAAAGAAGTGACTATGCTGCCAATTTAAAAAGGAAGCACAGGAGATAAATCTTTGAGTGTGACACCAGTAGTGGCCACAATAATAGAAAGTACTCTGAAAGAAAGAATAATGGGGGAAGCATGGTGCAGAAAGACATTAGGATAAAATGACAATTGTTAGCTTTTCTTGCAATGATTTTGTTAATATAATGGAGCTAATTGACAAATGAAACTCAATAAATTTAATGTCCTTAGAAGAACACAAAATAGGTAGGTGGCAACCCATTGGGTAATATTCAAGGATTGCAATCAGTTTACTGCAGGAAACTTCTGGTTAGTGTTAATGATTTGAAGAAAACACTGAGAAAAACTCCAGGTTTGTCCATAATACAAAAATAGAAAGGATTGTAAAAAACAGTCACTAAGTGGAGCAGTTGCAAGTAGATCTGGATGGATTGGGAGAAAATGGAGAAATTTGGAAATACTAGATAACAACATTAAAAATTATAAATCTGAGCGAGGAAAGCAAACAGTGGGAGAACAAAATAAATAGGAAAAGCAATGAATACCATCCTTAAAATGCTGATACACTATACAGGACTGATATAAAAAGTAAATGGCTTTCTGATATGTTGAAATGAGAGGATACAAAACACATTTAAGAAAAATGAATCAATAAAAATGCTCTACCTCAACATACCATAACCTCTCAGTATATATACTTGAATGCTTTAATAATCCTAAAATTCTTGCTTTGTCAACCTTCTTGTTTTCTTTAACATTTGAACAAGGTGAACTGAATAATGCTTTTAAGGCTTCTGTGAGCTGGATGCAACTCTGTCAGCAGACAGTGCAATATTTTGTCAGAAGTCATCACAATAATTTAGCTGTGCACGGAGGTGTCTTAGAATCAAAGCAATGCTTCCTCAACACATCACAAATCTTCCAGAGGAATTTCTTTAAGATATTGTAATCTCACCTTGGAAAAATATAAGGCGCATCTGTTGTTTGTCAAAATGACTTTCATCTTTAAGAGAATTAAATATATCTTGGATCTAGATCTTCCTGCATTACTGTGATAATATTCAATAACTTGAAGATGCTCTGAGCAATCTTCAACAAAAGGTAAATGAAAAATTTTATTCCAAGGGACCTTTTTCTCTCAATGATTCTGCAGACAGGGAAATGAGAAAGCAACATAAAACGTATACTTAAAGTACTTTAGTTAGAAGTTATAGCTCTTGCCTTTGCGTCCCAGTTTTCAGCACCTGATATGTGTTTTTCAGTAAGCTGTTGCAGCCATCAAGGCAAATGCTTCCACTTGCTGGAGTGTTCAGCTGGGTGCAGCAAGCCATGATTAAGTGGATAACATTAGTAAGCTCAAGCTGCAGCATACCTCTGACCTACTGAAGTAGCAGATACATTTTTTTCAGAATACCTGTGCTGTTCTGTGATTTGTTTGTCTCAGCTTTGATGTCGGAAAGAGCATTGGGGATTTTTTGGTCATCAAGCAGACAGTCCAGCTTGTGTACACCTGTTCTGCATTGCAACTGGAAAGCAAAATTATGTGTGTGTGTGTGTGTGTGTGTGTGCGCGCGCGCGCACGCGCGCGCATGTGCGTACGTGCATGGCTGGGTGGGTGCTTGTGAGTTGCTGCTGAATTACACTGACTTTAATGTTTTCATTTAAACTGTTGTGATAAATGATCGCTGAAGTACTTAAATCCATTAAGAAGCTTGTTCAGTTTGGAAGAAAATCTCATCAACAAGGGTTTGAAGGAAAAAGAATTGTTGGTGAAAGGGTTGTAGAGGTCATCATGAACACATCATTACTATTCACAACCATTTTATAACACTTTAACCCTTTTAGTATCATTTGTCAAGCAAATTAATGATTGATGCCACAAGATGACAGCATGTTGGATTGACATATATTGTAGTTTGAATAGATGATAAAAGGTTCTTATTGGTTTGCAATTTTATAAATGCTTTAGCCTTGATCTTTAAAAAGTACATTAGAGGCAGGGTAATTCCAGGCAAGTCATGACTCTGTAACCCTTTGAATATTGTCTGTCAAAATCATTTCCAGAATACTGAATGACCTGATGTTATAACACAACATTCATAACACTGCACAGTACATGAGACAGTACTCTGAAATACAATTGTCTAACATAAATTGCAATATCACTTAAGGTTACACAATGTTTCAATATAATTCCTACAAATTATTACAAGTGGCAAGCAAGGTAATGAATTGTAAGGAGTGACAAAGAAGAAATTTAAATGTAGGTTAATTTTCAGAGTACCTTGTCAAAAATTATGAATTTTGGGTTTGATTTCTCTCTGAATAAGAGATCACCGCAACCATGTAATGCTGAATGTTAGACTTTTCATAAGCTCCTGAACTAAAACAAGTTATGACAAACAGATTAACAGGTTAGCACCAGCATGGCTTTACAAACTCAAGTCAATTCCTTGATACTGGAAGTTCAGGCATTTATACCTTCCTCATGGGACTCACATTCTGCTTTTGCTATAAGGGAATTAATAATATTTGGATAGTGTTTCAGTTTTTCTTGTGTACTTTACACCATTTTCCTGGTTGGTATACTTTGTCAGAATTGCCATAATGCCTTCCAAATATGGGGCCGATCCCACCAGAACCAAGGAAGTGGCAATTCCCATTGCAAAGTGTCTATGACATCAGTGGCTTCATGAGATGAGATGGAAACTTGGTCTCCAAACAAGACCACTAACAAAATCCAACCACTACACAGACCCGATCAAACTAAATCCGCCAATAATTGCAAAGGGATTCATCCAGAATAGTACATTCAGAATGGTTATTGAAACTGCTTGTGTTCCTAAAGTAGTTGAGCTGAATAGCATCGATATACTAAAGCACATGAAGGAAATAGAAATGGAGGGACTTCAGAATCAGGTTTATTATCACTGACGTATGTCATGAAATTTGTTGTTTTGTGGCAGCAGTACAGTGCAAGACATAAGGACATAAAAATTATGATAAGTTACAAAAATAAATAAATAGTGCAAAAGAGGAATAATGAGGTAGTGTTCATGGATTCATAGACCATTTAGAAATCTGATGGTGGAGGGGAAGAAGCTGTTCCTGAAATATTGAGTGTGAGTCTTCAGGCTCCTCTACCTCCTCCCTGATGGTAGTAACATGAAGAGGGCATGTCCCGGATGATGAGGGTCCTTAATGATGGATGCCACCCTCTTGAGGCACTGCCTCTTGAAGATGTCTTCGATGGTGGGGAGGGCTGTGCCCGTGATGGAGCTGGCCGAGTCTACAACCCTCTGCAGCCTCTTGCGATCCTACATACGGTACAAGGTGTGATGAAAAAGAGTGAGAAGTGTGGCATGTTGGAAGATAAATTCCAGCATGGATATGCTGGCCTGAATGGCCAACTTCTCAACTGTAAATACTTTGTAATATTTTGCAGCCTTGAGCATTTTGTTCCAATGCAACAGGTTCAATTTTACATCAATGTGATCAGATTAACGTTACATGTAATCTTTCAGTGATATTTGCAAGGATTACAGGAAAACTGACCAAGTAAATATGGAAATAATTAACAGTCATAAGTGCAAAGTAATATTTATTAATGGAAAATATGGAAGATATTGGAGTCAGATTTCACATAGCTAATTATGTCAGTTTTGTGCTGAGACTATGTAATACCAGCTTCCCCATAGTTATCATCAATAAGTTATTTAAATATCTATTGGAAGAATTGATGGACCAGCATCCAACAACTGGCTACACAATACTGTGAAATTCTGGGCCAGTATTCTTCACTAGACCTTGAAATAGATTCTGCATGAACACTCCTGACTCGTTGGAAATGACCCCGCCTGTGGCCAGACAGTGTGCAAGGTCTGAATCACTAGAGGAAAGGACAGGACCATACATCAGACTAGAAGTCGCCTGGTGCCACTAATTGCCCCTCATTTTCCTGTACTAATTCCTTAACAGCACTGTCTAAACCCCTCAAGATATATGTAGTTTTATTGATGTAGAGCAGAAAAGTTAAGAGCATTTTAGAGTGCTGTCAGACACAAGGGTCATAGATTATGGTGGAAATCTTTATCACCCTTTTGAAGGAAACAAACTCTCAACCTGATGCCTCAAGTAAGCATTTTTCTTTTCATCATTACTCATTCAGTAGATCTTGTCACAAGCTTGATTGGATGAAATTGTGCTCCCTGGAGGGAAATGAATGGTTGGAAAATCACAGGCATGCTTCCATGATTTGCTGCCCCCCCTGAAATAAGTGACCAAATCAGATGTTTTAGTGTTGGTTGATTGATTGATGTTCACTGGAGGCCTCCACCGCAATGCAGCCTATGTTTTAAAGTGATAACAGGGCACAGGCCTTGACGTGTATGGGGCTGCCAATAGTGTCAGTCTGTCCCAGCCCACTGTACAACTGTCATCTCTTCAAAGTGACACAGTAGCACCTAAAGATAATACAGACACTAAAAATAAATGAAGTAATCAGTTGTGGCTCAGTAGGCAGTGCTTTTTCCTCCATGTTAACTTGTTATGTATTTAAATTCCATTATTAGAATATCATATGATATTGGCTTTCCCTGTCTGGCCACCCTGCATTTTGTAACATTTTACAGTGCTTTATCTGTACTACCACTCTCTAACTGCTGCTATTAACCTGTCAACCTTCATTTATCCTATGGCAACCCCGAGCAACTCTGGCCTGGCCTGATTGGAGCTATTCCTTTTGTCCTATTCATTCTCCCCACAACCTCAAGTTAATGTGTTTTTCTCTCTTTCCCAGTTGTGATGAGGGGTCTTCAACCTGAAGCATTAATAATGTTTCTCTTGTCACAGATTCTGCCTGATCTGCTGAGTGTTTCCAGCATTTTCTGTCCTGAAAGAGGTGTTGCCATTTATAGAACAGAGAACAGTACTGCAGGGGAATAGGCCCTTTGGTCCATGATGTCTGTGCCGAACACTATGCCAAATTAAACTCAATCTCTTCTGCCTGCACATAATCCATATTTCTTCATTCCCTGCATAACCATGTGTCTGTCTAAAAGCCTCTTGAACACCACTATCCTATCTGCATCCAAAATGAAGATGAGATGTTTATTTAAATTCAGATCATTTTTTTTTAAATTAACAACACCATGCTACTTGAGAGGCACATTGTGTTATTTAGCAATTACCCATCTGCCAGATGGGAATCCTCAGCTGCTGGTATCATTGGACTCTGCTCCATAATCCTTTTGCCAGAAGGTCTGGGATGTGAGATGGCCAACCAACAACAAAGTTAAAAAAAATTCCTCTCAAAAGCTGAAAGGCTTATTCTCTTTTCAAAGACATTTTGATGTAATGCCTGAATGAAACAAAAACCTCTGAGCTCCTCTGAGAATGGACCAGCAGTTAATTTTAGACAAGATGTTCAAGGTGCAAACTCTGCCCAGTTATATTCTAAAATGCAGGAAAAGACTAACCTGAGGCATGGCCTACTTCCTCCAGTTGTGTAAAAGATCCACTGCATTATTTCAAAGGCTGACAGAAGCAGGATATTTTTTAGGTAGAGGAAGATGGATTATTGATTAGCAAGGGAATAGAGAGGTTACCATAGGTAGATAGAAATGCAAAGTTGAAGTTACAATGAGATCGGCCATGATCTTATTAAATGACAAGGCAAGCTTGAGGAACTAAGTGACCGACTCCTGCTCTTAATTTATTTGTTTGTATACTTGTAAGAACAGAGGAGTTTTTTTCCAACAACCTAGACAATATTATTTTCTATCAATATTGCTACAAAAAAATTATCTGGTCACTAAAGCAATAGTGTTCTTATGAGCTTGTCACGTACAGATTGGTTGCTACTTTCCTTATACAACGATGCTGATATTTCAGATATGCCTCATTAACTCTGAACTGCTTTGGGGTGTCTGAAGATAGTGAAAGCCACAACAGCATTACACCATTCTTTTCATTTTTGTTGATTTGCACATACAGGTGCTTATTCAACTTAATGGTTTGAAGGAGGGATGTGAATCAAAAATGCAAGAACACATCAGAACAGAAGTACCTATCAAAATACAATATATTGGAATTGAATATGCATTGAGCACTGTCAATTGTCAATACCCAGCTCTCCCTCTGACTGCTAATGAACAAGTATGCACCATTTCAATCTCTAGTAGATCAACAAAAGAAGAGATAAGATTACATATTTATACTTTTTGATGATTCGAACTCATTCATTTGTTCAAATGAACAAATAAGTCACAGTGAAAAGCTGATGGACCCAACATTGTCTATCTCATCTCCCCACCTACCCCTCAATGTAGGAAGGCTTGTGAACCCCAAATGCAAACTTATGTGACTCACAGATTCAGCCAAAGGACAGATGGTTTGAAAAAGACAGAGCAACATAATTATTGAGAGGGTTGTTCATACTTTCTACTGATTTTCCACTGTAGTTACAAATGCAGCTCCAGAGAACTTGGGAAAATCCATGTCCTACACTTTCATTTTATTTTCCTTTTTCATTCAAGTGAACACCACAAGTTAGCCAAATGAAAAGGTAATTCTGTGCTGCAGTGAAACCTGGGTATGTGGGTTTGGGAAAGTAAATGGAGCAGGGATTCATTCTGCTAACAAATGTATTTTCCTAACTTCTGAAAAGAGAGTATAATTCCTGTTGATTGTGGAATAATGGACCTGATCTCCAGTGTCCTAATCATCCAGGGGCAGCAATGACCATGGGAAAACAATGTTATCCTGGCAATTTCCCTCAATTGCTGGAACATTGGCACATCCAAACTGGCCACTTTTTAAGCTTTTTAGAATACTGGTTGGGTCTGCATTTATATGTTGACAGGCTGTGACAGCAGTGCCTTCACTCTTAATTGATGTGAATACTGAAGTTGCTTTGTCAATGAGCATAGCATTTCATAGCAATGATCCTGACCAAACAAAATAGGCCAGTGTTAGGATAGGGATCAGGAGCTAACAACATGGCACTTCATACTTGCTGCAGGGAAATAGGGGTCTGAGTTATTCAGCACCCTTAACTCCAAAGAGCTTATTAATTTCTACCCCTGCCTTAACATTAGGAATGTTAGCAGTTCAGTACACAACAAAAAACTCAGACCAATTAATGCAGAAGCAAGTCAGCCATTTCATGTGACTAGACATTTGACTTCCCCCTGAAGTCAAGTCACTCTTACAAGCTCAGTATACTGAAAACAGTCAATTTAACTGTTTGACTAAATTAGACCAAAACCCTACAGGTCAGCTCATACTAAATCTGAAAAAAAAGATGGTTCAAGGAAATAAAAGAACAACCATTTGAATGAACAGAAAACTGATGGAAGATATAATCCCCAAATCTACAATCCTGGCAGAATCCATGATCAGTTTCCATCCGCCCACTGAAGTAAACATAAAAGTGAGCAAAAGCTTTAGAAGTGGTGCTGGGATGGTAAATTACAGTAATTAGGAGGAGCTAAAGACAACATGTTGTTTTCTTCATGAGTTGAGATGATCGACTTTTTCAAGATTACAGTCTATCTTTGAAATGTAGACAAAAAATGGTAATGTTGAAATCGAAATGCTTAGCATTAAGATATCTTTATTAGTCATATGTATATCAAAACACACAATGAAATGCATTTTTTTTGTGTAGAGTGTTCTGGGGACAGCCCACAAGTGCCGCTACGCTTCCGGCGCCAACATAGCATGCCCACAAATTCCTAACCTGTACATCTTTTTTGGAATGTGGGAGGAAACCGAATCACCCGGAGGAAACCCATGCAGGCATGGGGAGAACATACAAACTCCTTACAGGCAATGGCAGGAACTAAACTCCGGGTCGCTGTTGATGATGGAGCTTATGAATGTTCACCAAACAAAGACAGTCCTATTCATTGACAGGGCTGAGAATCTCCATCCTTAATTGGCTTGTCCTGTACATAACTCCAAATCCACAGTAACATGACTTCTCAGAACAAACTTCTGAAACATCTCAGCAATTTAGTTACATCAAGTATAATTAGGATTAGGCAAAAAAGGATGCATTCACCCTGCAAACGAATTAAAAGTAAAATAGAGAACACTACTTTAAGACAGCTAATGTTCATTCATGGGATGTGGGCTTCTGTAACTAGGCCTCCATGCTCATTGCTAACTTCCCTTGGGAAAGAAGTGGTGAGCTACCTTCCTAGACCATTTCAGTTCTTATGGTAGCAATATACTCATGATGTTGTTGGGCAGGGAGTTCCAGGATCTGGACCCAGTGATGATGATAAAATGAAGATGTGTCCAGATGAAGGGTCTTGACCAGAAACATTGACTGTCCCTTTCCCTCCATAGATGCTACCTGACCTGCTGAGTTCCTCCTGATTTTTGTGTGTTGCTGCTGGAAATCCTGATACCTTGGCATCTGGCTCACCACTGATGTTTGCTTCATTTCCTTCCCACTCACCAGAGCCCTGGTTCCTGTGCTCCTTATAAAGTTATCTGGTTTGCTGGAATAGTCATTATACTACTATGTAACATGTAACAAAAAGGGAATTAAAGTGTGTAACATCCAATAGTCTGGAAAATTGCCAGTCTGGCACCACTGAAGTCCCAAGCATGCTGGATTATTGGAATTTAACTTAACTACCTTTTCAGGACAGGCTGTGATTTGGAGGGAACTTCATAATTAGATGTGCTCCTGTGCATTCGTTTCCCCTATTCTAGGTGGTGGAGGTTGTGCCACTAGTTTGAGTCACCAACTGAGTCCTAAAATACCAACTGAGAATATAGAACCCCAATTTAAAGAGACAAATCAATTTTGTACTTGCAACAGGTGCCCTCTTGGTGAATTTTGGATCAGTTGCCCAGTTATATCCAGGAGGCCTTTAAATCCATCACAATGTCTCTTCCAGCTTTTTGGAATACAAACTAACCAAATTTTCCATGCTGAGTATGAGTTGATGCAATTCTTGAGCACGTTTTGCACTACCAAGGGGGTTGAATTTCTAGGTAGCAAGAAATTCCGTTTCTGTAGTGAGACCATTTGAGCCTCATAAAAACCCCCAGCCATTCAACATATGAAAATCAAAGCATAAATGTGAATTTATGTTTCACTTGATACCATAAGATATCCCGGAATGCTTCATGAGGCTGCCATCAAACAACATCGAATACCAAACCACATATTAAGGCTAAAAATACAGGAGGAACTTTTAAAGAAAGAAAGGGAAGCAGAGAGACTGCTTTTTTAATGATCTGCCTCTTCCAATGGGATTTTCCAAGTAGCTCTCTTTTAAAAGAAATGAGCTTGTTTATTTCCTAGCTATCAGTTTACAGAACTTTGTTTATTTTAAGCAAATCACCACACAGAAATCAAAAGGAATTGTCACTCACTTGCCATTCATGCATTTTTATATATTTAAATCAGACTTCTGTTGTGTCCATACCTGAAGAGGTTCCTGTCAGGATAAATTAGCTTTTGCATTCAGCTGGAATCTATAATTTCCTCCATCCACACCACCCTCTCAGTTTTCTGCCTGCTTCCAATCCTGGTCTCTCAAGCATTCCCAGCTTTCAGTGTTCCACTAATGGTAGCTGTGTCTTGAAATGCAGATGCCCTAAGCTCTGGGGCTCTTCTCAAAAGATTTCTCTCTCTCCCTACTTCCCCTTCTTCCTTTAAAAGCTCCTCCTGTCTCTTTAGCCTTAATATGTGGTTTGGTATTAGATGTTGTTTGATGGCAGCCTCATAAAGCATTCAGGGATATTTTATGACATTAAGGGAAACATAAATTCATATTAATGCTTTGATTTTCATATGTTGAATGGCTGGGGGTTTTACGAGGCACAAATGGTCTCACTACAGAAGCAAAATTTCTTGCTACCTAGAAATTCAACCCACTTGGTAGTGCAAAACGTGTTCGAGAGTTGCATCAACTCATACTCAAGCATGGAAAATTTGTCTCTGTGGGTGCTTAGCACAACTGACTGAGAATGAATTTCAAGGCCAGTCTCTTTCAGGAGATCCCACCAAAACTACTGCAGCTCATTGGGCCAGCATTCTTGTCACAATTACAAATGACTGGATTTTGCATTTTATTAAAATCCATCATGAATACCTATTTCAAAGGACTGAAAAAGATGTGTAGTGTGTCTCTTGTGAGACTTTGTTGATTGAAGTCCTTGAGAGCTCTCTTGAAATTCCACATTTTCTGAAGTTGTTCATATGGAGATTGAAATAACTGAAAATTGTACCTCAAAAATAGACAGGCAGTTTAGTGATTCTTAATTATCTTCATGGTCATATTGACAATGGATAATTTATGATGATTTCTGGTAATTTGTTTCAACTGATTTCATTGGAAATGAATGTGGAGAGGTAAGTAAATTCTGTCGTTTGAAGAGCTCTCAAGCACTTCATGATAACTGATGTCAGAACCACTGGGCAGTAGTCATTAAGGCAAGATACCTTATTAGTTGGACTTTGTGCCCAAGGCTCCAATCCTCCCTCATTCACCATTTCTGGATGTAGAAGGATGAGCAGATTGACTTCCCTGCAACCAACCAGTGTCCAGATAAGTTCCAAATGACAGGCGAGTCCTGGACATTGTATCCCTTTTAGTTCTGATAGTCAGAGTCTTTGAAAATGGTTCAAATAGATTTAAATAATTTGAAGAATAAGTTTTTAAATTTCTAATGAATAATTGAAAACCTAACGAAAAATAACAAGCCTTTCCCTGTGCTTATTTTTACTTATAGCACTGACAAGCATGTTCAGATGGATGGTGTGCCATTCTTACACTGGCCCTCCTAGGTATAAAGCTGAGAGCAGATGTGAATTGCATCTGAGTACTTTTCTTCTTTCCTCTTTAATCACCCTTCTTTAAGATAAAACTTTCCATTGTTTTCTGCACATAGAGGGGGATCCACTATAACCCCTGACTTGGATGTCCACGTCAATTAATGCAATGTCCATTCAGTTGCTGAGCTCATATAATGCTCATCCGTGTAACAAACCAGTGGTTGAATGATATATTGGTATTGGTTTATTATTGTCACTCGTACCAAAAACTTGTATTGCATACCGATCATACAGGTCAATTCATTACACAGTGCAGTTACATTGGGTTAGTACAGAGTGCATTGATGTAGTACAGGTAAAAACAATGACAGTACAGAGTAAAGTGTCACAGCTACAGACAAAGTGCAGTGCAATAAGGTGCAAGGTCACAACAAGGTAGATCGTGAGGTCATAGTCCATCTCATTGTATAAAGGAACCGTTCAATAGTCTTATCACAGTGGGGTAGAAGCTGTCCTTAAGACTGGTGGTACGTGCCCTCAGGCACCTGTATCTTCTACCTGATGGAAGAGGAAAGAAGAGAAAATGACCCGGGTGGGTGGGGTCTTTGATTATGATCCAAAGTGGCTCCACTAGTTGAAGCAGTGGGTCCCAATTTTAAAAGCACATACAATATTGAGAAATAATGTAGAAAAAGTCATGATGTACATGTACTTTCAAGCCAATATTCGGAAAAGGCCCAAAATTCATAACTACAGTGTGCATGATGCATTACACATTATACATGTTACCTGGCAAACTACATTGTCAAGGTCAGACATCAACTCTCGGACATCTCCTCTTACCTATCCCTCAACCTGGACCCCACCAAGGTTCATCACGCCATTGTCTCCCATGCTATCACTGACCTCATCACCTCCAGAGAGCTTCCCTCTAATGCCTCCAACCTCATAGTTCCCCTACCCCGAACTGCCCATTTCTACCTCCTACTCAAGATCCACAAGCCCAACTGCCTTGGTAGGCCCACTGTTACTGCCTGTTCCTGACCCACTGAACTCGTGTCCTCATATCTTGATTCCATTTTGTCTCCCTTGGTCCAATCCTTTCCCACCTACATCTGTGACACTTCACATGCTCTCCATCACTTCAACAACTTATAGTTCCCCGGCCCTGACCGCCTCATTTTCACTCTGGATGTCGAGTCCCTGTACACTTCCATCATTCATCAGGAAGGCCTTAAGACTCTCCACTTCTTTCTGGACAACAGACCCAAGCAGTTCCCCTCCACCACCACCCTCCTCTATCTGATAGAACTGGTACTGACCCTCAACAATTTCTCTTTCGGCTCCTCCCACTTCCTCCAACTAAAGGTGTAGCCATGGGTACTTGCATGGGCCCCAAATATGCCTGCCTTTTTGTTGGCTATGTGGAACAGTCCATGTTCCAAGACTATACCAGTAATGCTCCCCAACTCCTTCGCTACATTGATGACTGCACTGGGGCTGCTTCCTGCACCCGTGCTGAGCTCATCAATTTCATCAACTTTGCCTCCAACTTCCACCGTGATCTCAAATTTACTTGGTCCGTCTCCGACATCTCTCTCCCCTTTCTGGATCTCTCTGTCTCCATCTCCAGAGACAGATTAACTACAGACATCTTTTACAAATCCACTGACTACCACAGTTACCTTGACTACACCTCTTTCCACCCTGTCACTTACAAGGATGCCATCCCCTTCTCCCGGTTCCTCTGTCTCCGCTGCATCTGTCCTCGTGATGAGGCTTTCCACTCCAGGACATCTGAGGTGTCCTACTTTTTCAGTAAACGGGGTTTCCCATCCGCCACCATCGACTGCCCTCACCCGCATCTCCTCCATTTCCCACACATCATCTCTTTCCTCCCCAACATAACAGGGGCAGGGTTCCCCTTGTCCTCACCTACCACATACAACACATCATTCTCCACAGCTTCCGCCACCTCTAACAGCATCCCACCACCAGGCACATAGTCCCTTCTCTCCACTTTCCGCAGGGATCATTTTCTCCGTGACTCCCTTGTCCACTCGTCCCTCCCCGCAGATGACTCTCTGGCACTTATCCCTGCAACCATACAAAGTGCTATACCTGTCCCTACACCTCCTCCCTCACCACCATCCAGGGCCCTGGACAGTCCTTCCAGGTGAGGCAGTGCTTCACCTGTGAATCTGAGGGTGCCATTTATCACATCTGGTGCTCCCAGCACAGCCTCCTATACATCGGTGAGACCCGACACAGATTGGGTGACCGCTTCGTCAAGCACCTTCACTCCGTCTGCCACATAAGCAAAGATTTCCTTGTGGCCATCCACTTCAATTCCACATCCCACTCCTATACCGACATGTCTATCCATGGCCTCCTCTACTGCCATGTTGAAGCCAGACGCAGGTTGGAGGAACAACACCTCATATGTTCCACCTTGGTCATCTCCAACCTGATGGCCTCAACATCGATTTCTCTAACTTCCAGTAACCCTGCCCCTCTTCTTCCCCCCTTCTTTCTCCCCCTCCTTTGTCTTCCCTCATTTCTGTGGCCCCCTCCCCCCTTCTCTTTCCCCTTTCTCTGCCGTCATGACCTGTCCATCTATCCCCCACTTCCTTCCCTTTATTCCATGGTCCACTGCCCCCTCCTACCGGATTCTTTCTTCTTCAGCCCTTTGCCTCTTTTATCTATTACCTCTCAGCTTCTTACATCTCCCCCCTCCTCCACCCACCTACCTCCCCCCCCTCACCTGAACTCACCTATCACTTGCCTGCATGTGCTCCTCCCCCTCCCCCAACCTTATTCTGGCTTCTGCCCTCTTCCTTTCCAGTCCTGATGAAGGGTCTTGACCCGAAACATCCACTGTTTATTTCCCTCCATAGATGCTGCCTAACCTGCTGAGTTCCTCCAGCATTTTTTGTGTGTGTTGCATCAAAATGAATCTGCTGCACAGATTCATCAACACAAGTTGATACATGTTGAAGAATTTTGAGAACTCTGTGTTTGGCTTCAGATGCTTAAAGTATCCCAAGCTCTGAAATTCCCTGCCAAATCTCTCCACTTCTTTAGATCTCTTTCATTTAAAATGCTTTTCAAAATCTATTCCTTTGGGCAAGCTTTTGGTCATCTGCCTTAATATGTCCTTATGTAGTTCAGCACCAGTTTTTGTGGTTTGAAAGCGCTCTTGTCAAATGATTTAGAATGTTTTTGCTATGCTAAAGGTGCTATATAAATGGAAGTTGTGGTGTTGTAAATTTAGACTATAATAATGATTGAGTATGGCTTCAGTCATATTAGTCAGATGAAATGGAAGTGGTACTGACCGACAGTTCCCTCTAATATTCTGTGTTTAGCAGTAATAGGAGCAAAAATTCATAATTGATTTGAACTTGATCAGTGGATAAAGGTTATGCTGCTAATATGTTAGGTCTGTGAATAAGAATTATTTACATTCAGTGCCGTACCTTTGTGTTGACTGTCATTGTCAACTTGGTGAAGGACATTTGGCAGCAAACAGCTGTTCAGTAAAACAAAGACCCTGTCTCAATGGCCTAGTGAAATGATTAGGGCTCATTAACTTTCAAGGGTATCTTTGTTAATATAAAAAAGACTGCACTGAATGCTAAAATTGACATTGTTATATAAATCTGTACTGATACATTTCTATTTTATTAATGGTGTAGGTATTACTGTAATGGAATTATTTTGGCACAACTCCTTTCAATGCCTCATATATCATATATGTTCCTCATATTCTGCTTGAAAAACAGTTCTTGGTGATTGTTGTCTTAATGATGTTTGCCAATGTTCTAGCAAATAGCAGGCTTCTTGGACAGCATGGAAATTAAGTACCTCTGGATCAACTTGATTCTGGAAGGAAACATTAGTGTACGCTTAGAATTAAGTCAATGCTCTGTAGTTTACTCAGTGCTGCTGAACCAGGCATAGTAAAGCATGGTGGATGGCTGTTCCTCATCTGGGGTAGAGTAGAATAGATGTTAAATCATTGGAGACATAAGAAACTGCAGGTGCTGGAACCTGGAGCAAAGAACAAACTGCTGGAGGAACTCAGGGGAGTTGAGCCAAATCTATTCTGATGCAGGTCTCAATCCAAAATGTCGGCAATTCCTCTCCCCCCACAGATGCTACTTGACCGGCTGAGTTCTTCCAGCAGTTTGTTTCTTGTTAAGTTATTGGATTACTATCATGAAGCATGGATTATTAATCTGTGCTTTTAACTTTGAATTCCACCAGGATGGCTGGGGAATTTTTATTCAGCCTATAAATAAGAGCAATAAACAAACTGCTGGAGGAACTCAGCAGGTCAGGCAGCAACTGTGGAGGGAAATGGGCAGTTGATGTTTCGGATCGAGATCCTCCATCTGGACTGAAAGATAAAGGGGAGGTAGCCAGCATAAAGAGGTGAGGGGAAGGGGTGGGGCATGAGCTGGCAAGCAATAGGTGGATCCAGGTGAGGATCAGCAATTGGCAGATGGAGGAGGGAAAGGTGGACATAGTGACAGAGGCTGGGAGGTGATAGGTGGAGGCAGCAAAGGGCTGCAGATGATGGAATCTGACGGGAAAGGAAGGTGGAGCATGGAACCAAGTAAGACGGGTGGGGAGGGCAGATTGGAACAGTGGCAGGAGGGGACCCGGTGGGAGCTGTGTACATGTATGATAGGCGGATGGAACAGGTCTGGAATGAAAAGCTACTACCAATATTGATGACCTTGAATCTGCCAGATTACCCCACTGAGTAACATTCACTAATGCCCTTCAAGAAAGAAAATCTGTCTTCCCAACCAATCCCGGCCTATACCAGGCTCTAGACTTAATGTGCTTGACTGAAAGGGACTCAACAAGTCTCGGTTCAAAAAGGTGACTGGAGTTGGGCCATAAAAAAATAAACTCGCAAGTGACGTCCTCGACTAATGAATGAATAAATAAACAAACAAATAAAAAGTTAATTACGGCCGCTGGGAGATGCTGGGAAAATTGGTGAATAAGTGGGTAGTCTCAACACTAAGCAAAAAACAGAAGAATGCCACATGCCACTGAGAATCACCAACAGTAACTAATTCTGCAGACAAAATATCTAATTAGTGAACTAGAATGTAGCCAGACTATTTTTTTAAACTTCAGTGCTCATTCATCACATTCAGAACATTTATAGAAGTCTTGAAAGGTAAGAAACAGAATGAAGACATAACAACAGCAGTTAATCAAAAGGCTCAGTTGATAAACAGTAAGTACAAATCTCAAAGGTTTTAACTTTGCAGTTAATTCCAATTTACAGGATTGCTATTAGTTTTGTTTCGTCTCTGGAACATATTAAATTTTAGCTAGTGTGGGTGGCTACATGGAAACTCAGTGCCCTCTGATGCAAGCTAATCAATGGGCAATGCAATCTCACATCCATTGTTACAAATGCAGTTGGAACCTTGGCTGATTACTTTTCTAACCTGGGATGTGGAGGTTGATTGCAATATCATTCTGGTTATCGCACCACAGGTGAGCTCAGAACTTGGGATTTTGCTGGTTTATATTACACTACGTTTTTAACTGGATAACTTTTCTAAGTCTTTGGGGAGAGTCTTGGTATGGCCTTTAAACCTATTCTATTTATTTCAATGAATGGTCTCGGCCCGAAACGTCTACTATTCGTTTCTCTCCATAGATGCTGCCTGACCCGCTGATTTCCTTCAACATTTTGTGTGTGTTGCTCTATTCATTTATTTGCATTTTGAAATATAGAAGTGGTATTCCTTTTGTGCCCCTTTATTTAATTAAATAAGTTGCATGAAACCTTAATGGCCCAGAGATCATTGAGATGCTCCATGCATAACAAATAGTAAATTAATTAACAGTAATGCCAAGCTCAGATGCAATTATGTTCAGTACAGTGAGCAGTTAATAATCATTTCATAGAATCATCAAACCTTGTAAGACAGAATGAGGACATTTGGTATCATGCATGAAGAATTGTGGAATCATAGAATTGGTAAAACATTAAAGGAAGTCATTCAGCCTTTTGAGATGGGTATTTTTTTTAGCAGGATCAGTCCAGTTACTCACATTCCCGAGCTCTTTCACTGCAGCCTTGCATGATTTTGAATGTTTCTGTCAAATCTCCTCTCAAACTTCTTTTCACCATGCGTCAGCTCTTTGAAGTTGTTTAATTTGAATTTCCTAACACCTATTCCCAGCAAATGGTACACCATAATTGTCAGATTAAAAGCCAACTTTTAACTAAGTCATTCTTAATCAGGTAAAATTTTTGATTTACAATGTAGAACTTGAACCAAATTTTAGCTCAAATGAATGTTTCTTTTCAATTAACTTCTGATCTCCCTAGCTGGTTCCTCCACTTCTTTGTTCAGATCTTTGGGCAACTTCTATGTACAAATTTGATCATCTTATTTAAGAAAGAATATAGTGGCATTGGTAACAGTCCAAGAGAGATTCACTTGGTTAATTCCTGAGGTGAGAGGGTTGTCCTATCAGAAGCAGCTGGAAGATTTAGATCTGCATTCTTGGGAATTTAGAAGAATGAAGGGTGATCTTATCAAAACATATAAGAGAGTCTTGCACTCAGGGACATAGTTTCTGGATAAGGGGGCAATCATTTAAAATGATATAAGTAGGAATTTCTCCTCACAGAGGGTGGTGAATCCCTGGAATTCTCTATCCAGAGGGTTCTGGAGGTTAGATCATTGGAGATATTTAAAGGGGAGGTAGATACATTTTTGAAAGATCAGGGAATTGAGGCTATGTACAACTGGCACATAAGAAACACTGAGGTGTGGAACAGATCAGCCATGACCAGACTGAATTGCAGATCAGGGTTTAGGGGCCAGGTGACTTTTCCTATTTTCCTGTTCCTATTTTCTAGACTCCTCAGCAAGGATCCAGTCTTCTTCTAGCCTGTTAAGCAGTGTAAGAATTCTATAAGTTACCTCTCACTCATTTAAGCTCAAGAGAACACAATCCCAGTCCACTCAATTTCTCCTCAGCTAGTGAATATGCCATTCTTGGAAGCAGTCTTGTAAATCTCCCTTCATGACAAGTATATCCATCCTTAGATCAGGAGACCAAAACTATACCATATAATTGCAGCAAGAATTCCTTCCCATTGCAGTTAAATCCTCTTATAATAAAACCTAACATACCATCTGCCTTCCTAATTGCCTTATCCACTCACATGTTCATATCCACCTCAGTGACTTGTGTGCAAGCATACCTAGATCCCTCTGAATATCAACACTACTCATTCTGTCAACATTTTTAAAAAATACTCTGTTTTTCTGTTTTGTGCACCAGAGTTGTCAGTCTCACATTTTTCCTCATTATGTTCCATCTACCATCTTCCTGCTCAAGACTCAACTTGTCTCTTTACATCCTCTTCCATACTGATAATCCCACCTGGTTTAGTATCATTAGCAAAACTGGAAATATGACATTTGCCAAATTGTTGATATATATTGTGAAGAACTATGGCCCAAATTAGTAACCCACTGGTCATAACCTGTCTACTTGAAAAAGATCCATTGATTCTCATTATTTCCTTTCTATCCAATAACCAATTCTCAATCCATATCAGTATATTACTCCTAACTCCATGAGTTCTAACCTCAGTGACCAAACTCCTGTGTAGAACCTTTGCAAAAGCCTTTCCAAAGTCCAAATACACCCGATCTGTAAGCTCTCCTGCATCTATTCTACTTATCACTCCTTTAAGGAATGCCAGCAGATAATTTGAATATGATTTTCCTTTCATAAATCCATGTTGCCTCTGCCCAATTCTGTTATTTTTTTCAATAATATCATAATTATTATTGCATGATTTATTTCAAAAGGATCTGAGAGTCAATATTGAGTAAATAAATTACAACATTGGCAAAATTAAGGGACTTGATCCAATGATATGGAGTGGGGAATAATTTACAAGAATACTGTGTCCTGAAGTAAGTAGAAAAATAAATGGATGAGTATCCATGTACGTTAAAGAATGGCAAATGTATTTCAATGTTTATAGTTGTGCAGTAGTGTAGTTCATTTAGAAGAAATGGAGATAATTTACAGCTTGGACAACAAAAATTGAAAATAGTAGATGACAAAAGGAATCAATGGGCACAGATACAGTGATCACTAAAAACAGTGACGCATTAATTACTAACTTTATGAAAAAAGTTCTGGAGTTATTTCTGGTAGAAATAGGATGAATGGCAGTAAAGGTATATTTAACATACAAAACCTTTGATTACTCTGCACCTGGAGTTGTGTGTTCTTCCAGTAACTATAATATGAAGCATCTTAAAGAATTGCACGGTTACATTGCTGGTGCAATTTGGTTTCAGGTCAGGTAATAGTTAATCTCTTCCATCAAATTACTTTAAGTCACAGAGTCATAGGGTCATAGAGTACCACAGCATAGAAGCAGGCCCTTTGGTCCATCTAGTCCATGCCAACCTGATCTTCTGCCTAGTCCCATCTATCTGCACCTGGACCATATCCCTCCAAACCCTTCCCATTAATGTACCTATCCAAACTTCTCTTAAGTGTTACAATTGAACCCGCATCTACCACTTCTGGCAGCTCATTCCACACTTGCACCACCCTCTGAGTGAAGAAGTTTCCCCTCACATTCCCCATATATGGTTCACATTTCACCCTAAACCTATGTCCACTGTAAGATCTCCCCTCATTCTCTTGCACTCCAGGGAATAAAGTCCTAACCTATTCAACCTTTCTCTATAACTTAAGTCCTCAAGTTCCACCAAGATCCTTGTAAATTTTCTCTGCACTCTTTCAAGCTTATTGATATCTTTCCTGTAGGTAGGTGACCAGAACTGCATACAATACTCTAAATTTGGCTTCACCAACATCTTGTACAATTTCAGCGTAACATCCCAACTCCTGTCTTCAATGTCCTGATTTATGAAGGCCAAAGTGCCAAAAGCTCTCTTTACCACCCTATCGACCTGTGATACCACTTTCAAGCAACTATCGACTTATATTCCCAGGTCCCTCTGTTCTACCATACCCCTCACAGCCCTACCATTCACTGTGTAAATCCTACCCTAGTTTGTCCTCCCAAAGTGCAACACCTCACATGCATTAAATTCCATCAGCCATTTTACAGCCCATTTTCTTAGCTGGTCAAGGTCATGCTGCAAACTTTGATAGCCTTCCTCGCTGTCCACTATGCCCCCAATCTTGGTGTCATCCACAGATTTCTTGATTCAGTTTAACAGATTATCATCTAAATCATTAATATAGATGATAAACAACAATAGAACTACCACTGATCCCTGCGGCACACCACTAATTACAAGCCTTCAGTCAGAGAGACAACCATATACTACCACTCTCTGGCTTCTCCCGCTAAGCCATTGTTGAATCCATTTGGCTACTTCTTCCTGAATGCCAAGTGACTTAACCTTCTGGACCAGCCTCTGATGCGGGACTTCATCAAAGGCCTTGCTAAAGTCGATGTGGACAATATCCACCGTCCTTCCTTCATTGACCTTCTTGGTAACCTCCTCGAAAAACTCTATAAGATTGATTAGACATGACCTACCATGCACAAAGCCATGTTGACTATCCCTAATCAGGCATTGTTTATCCGAATACTTATATATCCTGTCCCTTAGAATGCCTTCCAATAATTTACCCATAACTGACGTCAGGCTCACTGGCCTATAATTTTCCTCTGGCCATTTATCTGCTTCCACTTACCGTACGATTGCCTTTGTTACATTAATGGCCAAACGATCCATTTTGCTTAAATGGAAGGATCCAATACCCCTACTACTTTTCAATGGTTCTCTCAAATTATATCATGTTTAAACTTGGAAAAAATTAGGAGTGGTACTGCTGATCCTTCACTTAAATTTGAAGATATTTGGAGTCCATTTATCCAATATTTTCACATGATATAGATCCCCTTTCAATAACTTTCTAATTTAAAGGAACGGAGTTGACGACATAATATTGCTCTGTTTTTACTGAGAAATTTCAGTCCAGTCTTTTTTTTCATTTTTTTTGTTCTTTTTTGAAATGTTTCTGTTTAGTTTGGTTTGATATATTGTTTATAATTTTTCTTATTGATTTGGGGATTTTTTTTCTTTCTTTTAGATATATATAATAAATCTTTTTCTTTCCTTTCTTCTATATTATATTCATTTACTAAGAGATCGTGGGATCTACAGATTTTTTTTATATTTTATTGTTCTTTATAATTATCTATGCTATGATTGTTCTCCTGATCTCTTTGTATTACATGTACAAACATTGATGTTATATATTAATCTGTATTAATTTGAAAACTAATAAAAAGATTGAAAGAAAAAGAAAGAAAGAATTTTCCACCTTATTCTTAGAGCCTTAGATCGATACAAACAAATGCACTAAAAATGCTGGAAACATTTTTGGTCCTTTCAAAGCAAATTTTCAACTTGCTTGTGAAAAAAAACTACTTGCAGTAACACCATTAGTGTCATCAGCCAGGATCCTTTTTTGTTCTAATGTTGAGGACATTAATGGTGTGTGATTTACATGAAAAAGCTGTTGCTGTGCTATTAACCAAAGACTCATTTCCTCTCAAATTATGTTATTCGTAGAACAGAAATTACATTTAAAGTTGAATACTGCTGCTGGAAGCTATCTTAATTTTTTACATATTGAACTTGACTTGTGGCCATTATTACAAAATTTAGCACTTTATTACTGCATCTGTTTATTAGGCCTGTCATGCTAAATTGACAAGAAGACATTACTGAGTTCATTACAACTTAAATAAACCTACTGTAGCAATAAAACTAAGGATATTAGATTCTATTCTCATTCGCTCTTGCTTCAGAAGATGTTATAACTTTTAATGAATATTCAAGTTCTTCACGGCTGTACATTTGAAAGAGGAAAAGCAGAAGCCAGAATAAATTGTATTCTTATACAAAGTTAAGTGCATACTGATAGGAGAAAACAATTGTTGCATTAATTTGTTTCTATTACAGCAATTTCTGCATGGTATATAATTCTATATTATATTTATTTTGGCACTGCCGAAAAGGTTATAACAAAGTATAACAAGAATAGAACATCCAGTTCTTCTAACCTGTTCCATCATTCAATTAAATTGTGCCTCTTCTGTACCTCAGATCCAGTTACCCTGCTAGCCTTGAATTTACAATCTCAAAAAAAACTCGGCTTCAAAATCTATGTTTGATCCCCAGTTTCAACAGCTTTTTTGGAGGGAAAAAGTCACAGATTCCAATTTCTCTGTGTGGAGGAATGCTTCCTGAATTCACCCTTGGACGCCATCTCTCTGATTTCAAGCTTTTACCTTCAGAGTCTAGGGTCTTTCCAGTAAATGGTAATTTGAAAGGAGTTTTTGTTAATTTGTTTACAAGATATGGACATCTCTGGCCGGGCCATTATTTGTAGCCATCAGCAGTTGTTGGTATTTCTACTTAACCTGTAAATAAGAATGTTATTTCAGAGGAAAGGTGAGTCAGTCCCATTGCTGGGATCTGGAGTCACATGTCGACCTGACTGGGTAAGGACACCAAGTTTCATTCTTGCAAGCGATCAGTAAGTTGCACTGGTTTTAAGGCATTCCAGTCATTTCATACACACCACTTGTCATACTAGTCTTTTATTCCAGATGTATTATTTGCTTGAATTTAATTCCCCAGTGGTCATATTGGAATTCAGAGTCATGTCTCCAGATCAATCGTCCAGGCCTTCAAATTTTGGTCTTGTAAGATCACTGCAATGCTATCGCACTCCAGTTAAGCATGCTAGGCACCTTCGATTAGCAGTTTTTCAGGAAATGAAAGACTTAGAAAGCAGAGAAGCCTCTCTGCATGCAAGTGATGAAAGTTTGTAAAAGGTGTTCATTACAGCACAAAGTGGCAATAATGTTCTTCATGCAGGTTCCTTTACAAAACTGTCTCAAATCTGAGTTGATGCATCTCTTAATGTAGTTATTTGATTCTGTAGAAGCACAGCTATCAAAGTCATACAAAGTACATAATTACTCAAATTGATACTTATTGCAATCTATGCTTCAATTAATTGTTAATTTGATGATTATGGTGTATCGAAGGGTTTTGTATATACACTATTGCAGAGCTAGTGAGAACTGCATCAAATAAACTCTAAGAGACACACTGAGCTTCAAATAGTGTGTTAGCTCCCTTTTTAGGAAAACAGCTAACAGCCATGTGCTTATGTTGCATGTACAATTTTGTTATTTCACCACCTGCTTGTATGACCTATTTAAATATTCACAGCCAAGTTAATCCTATTGCTTTCCCACGTTGAACAGCGTTTCACACATTTGCAGCAATTACAGCTTCAGTCTATTAACTAGTTTCTTAAATGTTTGGACCTTCATAACTTTCTGATGTTGTGGCTATTTCTTGATCTGAAGAATATGTTGCATTCTGATTCAACTCGTTATTGTTTTGTGCCATCTTCTTTTTGATTCATTCTCTATCCACTTCTGGAGTAAATTCATCATCACTTATTTCACTGATACTGTATGTTCTGGATTATCTTTTACAGCAAATATTTGGCCAATGTGAATACTTCTGAATTTTATTCCATTTCCACAAGGTACCATTTAGTACCCCAAACCTGCACTGTCTCACCAATATCCCACTTCTGCAGGTTGTGCTTGTTTGTTGACCTTAATCCTTTCACTTTTTTATGTAGCTTTACTTGCTTTTCTTTGCTTGTTGCCAATGAGTTGTTAGGATATGAGTTATGATCTTCCTTTTGCTTCAACTGTTGTTCCTCCTTCAAGTAAGGTTGAAGGAAATTCAAACATGTTTAGAGTCTGTGATGCATTAACATTCTGCTGTGCTGACTCCATGTAGGTAGAATGTGGCATTATACAATGCTGGAATAGGAAATTAGTTAAATGAAGAATCATAGACTTGAACAATCTTGAAGAACCTGCCTCTTCAAAGCTTCCTTGAGAATACATAAAGAGCTAGCAACTGCCCATGAACAGCTGATAGCATGGCAAAAGTATATTGTACATGTTTGACATTATTCCACCACACAAAGCATTGAAATGGATATGACCACAG
Source organism: Pristis pectinata (assembly GCF_009764475.1). Lineage (NCBI taxonomy): Eukaryota > Metazoa > Chordata > Chondrichthyes > Rhinopristiformes > Pristidae > Pristis > Pristis pectinata. The sequence goes on along the minus strand of NC_067409.1, from coordinate 94,256,333 downwards.
TTGATGTCCATTGTTCAGAGAACAATTCGTCAGGTCTATCATGAGCTGCATAAATTGATCTTGGCTCCTTAATTGTTCTCTTTGGTATTGTACGTGACTCCATGTGTCAATCTTAGATCCATTTAAAATGAGCATATAAAAGGACTGGAAAGTTTCTGTTGCTTTCCTGACAAAAAATCAATATGAACATTTTGAGATGGTCATGTCAGTCACATCCATGCTTCTAAAGGTGCCTAGTTCTGCACTGTTGAGATTAAAACGAGAGCTCTATCAAATCCAGGCCACAATGTGTAGCTTGTGTCAAAAGTCTTCATACTTATAGTGCCAATATATCCTGAATTTAATAAATTTATGATTTGTTTTCTCAGTCTATGTCCCCACCTCAGACATGCTTGAACTGTTTACAATTTATATTATCTATTGTGATGTTTATCTGAGTTTACTTCTAGATTTATTTTAGAAAATTATCCTTCTGTGTTGTCTCAGTGAGTATTGCTGCTTTGATTGGAAAGTTATCATCTGCCAGCTGTAAGGTAAAGATTGTTCATTCACCAGCTTTGTTAGAAACCCCCTGTGATAGTCTAATAGGGCAACGACAATTAAGTTTTGTTTAGAAAACTAAGAATCAATCATAGCCGTACTGGATAACAAAATCATCTACCTCAGCATTCTGAAAATTCTATTCCATGATAGCAAAATCATGTCAATGATGACTTAATTCCACGTGACAATATTGTATAAAAGAAACAACTCTGTGGATTAATGGTGAGAAATTGTTGTCTCTCTTCATTTAAATTTAATTAAGTGTACATATGCACTAAGTATAATTTTGTGAAGAACTTAGCTCCTGCCAATTCTGCAGAAAGATCTTGATGTGGTGATAATGGGTATGGTTCATTGTCAAGCACCTGTAATGTTCGCTATACAGTCGCTACATCATCTACATAATAATAAAGAGCTGGTCATTGACTTCAGGAAAGGGGGTGGTGTATATGCACCTGTCTACATCAGTGGTGCTGAGGTCGAGAGGGTTGAGAGCTTCAAGTTCCTGGGAGTGAACATCACCAATAGCCTGTCCTGATCCAATCACGAAGATGCCACGGCCAAGAAAGCTCACCAGTGCCTCTACTTCCTCAGGAGGCACAAGAAATTTGGCATGTCCCCTTTTGACACTCACTAACTTTTATTGATGCATCAGGGCTTGGTATGGCAACTGCTCTGCCCAGGACCACACGAAACTGCAGAGAGTTGTGGACACAGCCCAGCACATCACGGAAACCAGCATCCCCTCCATGGACTCTGTCTATACCTCTCGCTGCCTTGGTGAAGTAGCCAGCATTATCAAATACCCCACCCACCCAGGTCATTCTCTCTTCTCTCCTTTCCCATCAGGCAGAAGATACAGGAGCCTGAGGGCATATACCACCACGCTCAAGGATAGCTTCTATCCCATAGTGATAAGACTATTAAACAGTTCCCTTATACGATGAGATGGACTCTTGACCTCACAATCTACCTTGTTTGACCTTACACCTTACTGTCTACCTGCAATGCACTTTCCTGTAGCTTTGATGTTTTACTCTATATTCTGTTATTGTTTTTATCCCTCACTACCTCAATGCACTGTGTAATAAAATGATCTGTACAAATGGTATGCAAGACTAGTTTTTCACTTTATCTCCGTACAAGTGACAATAATAAACCAATGTCAATACCAATACCAATCTAATCATTTTAATAGCCTTGTATACACCACAGTTCTGGTTGCTCATTTTCTTTGAGTAATTTTTCAGGAAATCTATTCTTCTCTTAGTTGTCCAATTGTCTTCAAAGATAACTTTCTGATGTCCATGGCACAGGTTGAGGTTTGTAATATAGGGTGATATCAGTCTTTGTACAGTGTGCCTTGTATTCAGTAATAGCTTCATATTTATGCAATAATATTTTCAAGCATCCTTCAAAATATTTGTATGGACACTAAATACATCACTCTAATCAATCTTTAGTTCCCTCAACAAAATAAAAATTGCAAATGCTGGAAATCTGAAATTAAAAACAGAAAATGTGGAAATGCTCAGCAACTCAGGCAGCACCCGCAGAGAAGGAAACAGAGTTAATATTTCAGGTCAAAGACCTTTCATTAGAACAGAAAAAGTGAGAAAACAAGCATGTTTTAAGTTCGGGGAAGTGGAGAGTACAAGGAGAATGTCTGTGACAGGGTAGAGACCAATGTTGCCCATGTGACACAATGCTTTTAGAGCCATTTAGTTAATAGATGCCCTCATTCTAACTGCCCCATCCTAATTTATCTATTACCTACACGGTTCTAAAAGTATGATATCTCCAACCTTCTTCTCCTTTCAGATTTCAAGCAATGGCTCTATTCTGTATCTCACAGTCCTGGCATGTCCTTTTGCTTCTTTTCTCTCTCTAACTGTGCTTGTTTATCTACTAACTAGATGGCACTGGAAGCATATGTCATGTGAACAACCTTGGTCTCACCTTGATGAAAAACACAATGATGCTGGAGGAACTCAGCAGGCCAAGCAGCATCCGTGGGTAAATCGGACAGTCAACATTTTGGGTCAGGACCCTTCCTGAGGATGGCCTGAAGAAGGATCCTAAAGAAGAGCCCTGAGTCCTGAAGAAGGGTCCTGACCCGAAATGTTGACCGCCTGCTCTTCTCCACAGACGCTGCCTGACCTGTTGAGTTCCTCCAGCGTCATCGTGTTTTTCTTCTCGATTCCAGCATCTGCAGTCCTTTGTTTCTCTGGTCTCACCTTGGTACAAACATTCCCTATGTGATTTCCACCACTCTGAATAAAGCAATTTCTTCTCATCACAGTCCCAAATATCTCGACATTAGTTTGAGATTGCAACCCCTCACTCAATACCTTGCATCAGGACAAGCATTTTACTTGCATCCATATTGTCGAGTCCTGCCTGAATTCTTTACGTTTCAATCAGATCTCCAATTATTCTACTAAACTTTAGAGAACTCTGACTTGCCTCACAAAACTACTATATGCCACCCTGAAAAAGACCCATTTATATTCTATGTTTCTATAATAGAGGGCTATGGGTAAGCTTAGTAATTTTTAGGGTAAGGACATGTTTGGCACAGCTTTGTGGGCCGAAGGACCTGAATTGTGTTGTAGTTTTTCTATGTTTCTATGTTTCTATATTTAGTCACTGTTTCCTCTGTCAACCTATTTTCAATCCATGCAAGTATTTTATCCTCAATCCCATGTGCTTTGATGTTGCCCATTAGCTTCTTACATAGGACTTTAATAAAGGCTTTCTGAAAATCCAAATACACATCGTCCTCTGACTCTTCTTTAGCTTTTCTACCAGTTACATCCTCAAAAAACTCTAGCAGGTTTAGCAAACACAATTTCATAAATTGCTGTTGACTTCTTCTAATCCCATTAATGTAATCTAAGTGGTTTCTAACTGGCCATGGATCTATATATCACTCTTGAAATCTTGTGGCTTTCCATCAGTTTCACTGCCATTGTAGCTATTGCACAAATCTAGCTTTAGTCCATCTATGCAGTTTCTCTCTGTGAAAGGATTACATTGGTAGCACCGATTTCCATCAACCGCTTCTCTTGATTTGCTGTTTGGTCATGGATTTGCACGTGGGTGCTCTATATCCATTCTCCTCTCCAACACCCCTTCTCTTCCACTTGGATGGTCTCTTGGAATTGAAGATGACTTACTTCCACTCTGATTTTGTGGATTCCAGGTGACAGATAAGGCCAATGTGGGAACCATAGGTCCTTCCGCTGATAGGGCAGGTTCAGCTGATGGGGTAGGCAGATAAGTAGCTTGAGAGATGGTGTACATTTCTGCTGCTTCAGCAAAGCTTCGAGTACATGGTCTCCAGATTCTCAATATCATCTCAAATACTCCTTGGCCAGAGATTCCCAGGAATCAGCGGGGTTGCTACATTTCTTCAGTAAGCTTTTGAGCACATCCTTCATTCTTTTTCTTTGTCCATCTAGTAATCCCTCATATGACAGAGCTTGGAATAGAGTTCCAAGCAGTCCCATCCATCACCACATTCACTTGCCTTGTTTCATTCCCTCAATACTTCATCCAGCACATTGATGACTACATTGGTGCTATTTCCTGCACTCATATAGAACTCTAAAAATGTTATTATTTTTACTGCCAATTTGTACTCTGCTGTCAATTTTACATGATCTATCCCTTACTCTAACTTTCTATTTCTTGACTTCTCTATCTCCACTTCAGGGGATAGGCTTATGATAAATATTGATTTCAAGCTCACTGACTACCACAGATGTCTCGATTACATCATGTCCCTCTCTATTTTCCGTAAGGACTCTTTTCCATTTTCCTAATTTTTCTGTCTCCACCCTATCTGTTGTCATGACAAGATTTTCTGTACTTTCTGTAATGCCTTCCTTTCTCCTTAATCATAGTTTCACCTCTACCATTGCTGATAGCGTTCTTAACTGCATCTCCTCTATCCCCTATGCTTCTGGTCTCACTCTCTCTCCTCTCAGCCAAACAAGGATAAGATTCATCACAATTCAGCCCATTGGTCTCCACATTCATTGGATCATCCTTCATATTTTCTGCCATGAAATTCCATCACTGGACACATCTTCCCCTCCCCTACTCTTTTAACATTCTGAAACTTCCATTCCCTTTGTGATTCCCTGGTTTGCTTTTCAATTTCATTTAACCACTCCTCTCCTCACAGCATATTCACATTCAACACAGGAGATGCAAACCCATCCTCTTAACTTGTCTCTTCCTACTATCTAGGGTCCCCAAATGTTCCTCCTTGGCAAAGCAACATTTCACTTGCACTTCTTCCATTCTAACGTACTGCATTTGGTGGCCCTCAGGTTTTCTCCTCTACCCTGGAGAAACCTAATGCAGATTGGGTGACTGATTTTCAGAATATGTTTGTTCAGTGTTCAAGTCCAATCCTCAACTAGTTCTCAGTCACATTAATTCTATATTCCATTCCCACTCTGATCTTTGACTTTGGCTTCCTACACACTCCCAGTGAAAGCTTGAAGAACAGGAACACATCTTCTATCTAGATACGTTGCAGCTCTCGGACTTCATACTAAGTTTAATCATTTCGGATAACCAGCCTTTGCTACTTGTGTCAGAACTGGGCAGTTCTGATGTAACCCACCATAAATCACTTGTTCTCTCTCCACAGAGAGCTCCTGATCAGCTGGCTATTCACACCATTTTCTTTTGTATCTGATTTTCAGTAAATTACTTGTTCTGCATCTCATGCCACTGCATTATATTTTGTTTTTCTTTTATTTCTCTCTGACAGCTCTCCATCTATTAACGAAATGGTTCTGAGAGTGTTGTTATCTGGACAGCCTTTGTTGTGGAATTGATTATGGACTTCAGGAAGGGGAAGTTGGGAGAACATACACCAGTCCTCACTGAGGGGTCAGCGGTGGAAAGGGTGAGCAGCTTCAAGTTCATGTGTGTCAACATCTCGGAGAGTCTATCCTGGGCCCAACACATTGATACAATCATAAAGCCTCTCTACTTCATTAGGAGTTTGAGGAGATTTGGTATGTCACTGAAGACTCTTACAAATTTCTATGGATGTACAGTGGAGAGCATTCTGACTGGTTGCATCATCACCTGGTATGGAGGCTCCAACGCACAGGACTGAAAGAGCCTGCAGAGGGTTGTAGACTCAGCCAGCTCCATCACAGGCACAACCCTCCCAGCCATCAAGGACATCTTCAAGAGGCAGTGCCTCAAGAAGGTGGTATCCATCACTCAGGATGCTCACCATCCGGGACATGCCCTCTTCTCATTACTACCATTGGGGAGGAGATACAGGAGCCTGAAGACGCACACTCAATGATTTAGGAACAGCTTCTTCCCCTCTGCCATCAGATTTCTGAACAGTCCATGAACACTACATTGTCATTCCCTTTTTTGCACTATTTAATTATTTTGTAATTTATAGTAATTTTATGTCTTTGCACTGTACTGCTGCAGCAAAACAACAAATTTCATGGCATATCAGTCAGCGATAAAAAGCCTGATTCTGATTCTGGTCTCCACCCTATCACCAATATTTCCTTTGTTCTCTCCATCCCTAAGACATAGTTGTTTTTGAACTGTTCCAGTTCTGATGAAGGATCATTAATCTGAAACATTTACTTTAATTCTCTCTCCACAAATTCTGTCTGATCAGCTGAGTATTCCCAGCAATTTCTGCTTGCATTTCAAAGGGTCATGCAGTTATAGACTACAGAAACAGGGTCTTCGGCCCAACTTGTTCATGCTAACCAAGGTGCCTTCCTGAGTTAGTCCCATTTGCCTGCATTTGGCCCATATCCCCTAAACCTTTCTTATTCATGAACTTGTATAAATGTTGTTTAAATGTTGTAGTTGTACCTGCCTCTACCAGTTCCTCTAGCAGCTTGTTCCGTATATCCACCACCCTCTGTGTGAAAAAGTTGACCTTCAGGTCCCCTTTAAATCTGTTCCCTCTCACCTTAAACCTCTAATTTTGGACTACACTACCCTGGGAAAAAAAGACTGTGACCATCCACCTTATCTATGTACCTCATGACTTTATAAATCTTTATAGGGTCGCCCTTGAGCCTCCTGTACTCCAGGGAAAACAGCCCCAGCCTATCCAGTCTCTCTTATAACTCAAGCCCTTGAGTCCTGACAACATCCTTGTGAATTTTTTCTGCACCCTCTCCATGATAGAATAATTTGTCTTGCAAACACTTATTGTAATATTCTGTGTCTGCACATTTCAAAATGAACCTCAACTTCTTGCATATCATTTACACTGAATATAGCTCCATTCTTTCCACAAATGCTGGAAAAAGCTCCTATCCTCGAGCAACAGTTTTGTCATGTTTCCATCTTGAGTGATGCTCAATGCACCATGCTCTATTCCCCCATGTTTAATTCTGTGGACTCACAGTACTACTGAATACTGTAGTTTCTTTAATTGCCACTGTTTGAGCTCTAGATACAAGCATACAGGCTTGTTGTGACATCCCAACCATTTTTTCTTCCTGGACAACAGGGTTTGGAGGTGCTGATAGTTTCAGCCATCATGATCCTCAGATCACTGAGTCAGCAGACTCTCCAATTTGCACCAGGTTTTTTTTATTCTGAACTTTACTTGTTACCAGTTCTGGTGTATTGAGAGGCAACACATATATAGCTATCTGTCAATTTATGAAAAGGATGCATTCCTGGAAAATATACTTGTTCAGTGAAATTTCTTGAATCAAAATGGTTAGGGCAGCGTGCTTTATAGGTGTTTTGGTGCAGTATATTGATATGGGTGGAGAGTGAATCGCTACATCTTATAGTACAAAGTAGATTCATAAATCATAGACACATCCTTCCCAAAGTGTCAAAATGTCATTATACCTTGAGTTTATAAATTAATCCTTTGTAGATCAAACACCTCTACATAGTTGTAATGTTGATAAATATTGCACTGAATAAACTGCAGAAATAGAGTATTAGAACATGCCCAAACTCCTTTATTGAATAAACTATATGTGCTTACATTATGTCATCATACCACCTACACACATAGGTTTAATAGTTGGATTTATCCACATGAATTATTCTATTATTGATATAATGCTTGCTCCTGTTTATTTCTTGGCACTGCATTTAACATTACTTTAGTTGAGAAGCTGTCCCTGTATTGGAGGTGACAACATCAGCTTATTGGTTAGATGTGTTCAAAGAACGGGTACTGTCGAACTGTTCCAACATCCAGCCATGTCTAAAGGTGATAGCAGTTTAAAGTTACCAAAATTCATTGCTATTCTAATTAGTGATAAAGCAGAATATTTGACAAATGCCAAATGGGAATAACTGGATTCCACTAAACTCACTTCCTGTTGTAGCTTATAAAAAGTATAAAAAGGCACCAATTTTAAAGTTCAGGCAAAAACAGACATTCATCTCAGGAATCCTCTTTAAATGTCCAGAATGAGTCCAAGCAATTTCATCAGGACCCAAAATGCCACTGTAAATACCCTAGCCTCACCCCACACAAGTACATCAAAAACCAAATTTTGAATCAGAAGTGACCAAATCAGGTTAAGTCTCCCTGTTGGACAAGAATTAGAGTGTGCTCCTCCTAGCCTCACGAGAAAATTTTGGGGCTTCATGTGTCCAAGTCTTTCCCACCTCCCCAGATACACAAGACCTCTGACCTCTGCCCCAGCTTTTTATCATCATCTTGACAGAGAAGGAGCATTCCCACAGACCCTATCCCTCAAGTACATGGTCCCATCCCCATATTGTTTGAGGGCTCATCCTATACAGCTTTCACTTTGTGACAGAGAGAAAACAGGAGCCATGATGCATGTAGTTCATGAATACTGGCTATATTGAATCTCTTGTATAAATTTCTAGCTGAAGCTACAAAGTATTATTCAAACCTCACAGAAAAATCATCCTTTAGTGAGTTTATGCAATGCTAATACTCAGTTGGAGTAAGTTGTATTCAGAGGGTGTAGAGGTTAAAATATGAAACATGAACAATAATATACAAAGCTACTTGTCCCCCATCAGTTGTGCTCAGCAAGGACATATAATTACAAGTCACTTGTAAGTACAAACTAACAGTAATGCAGCCATTCTAGGAATAGATGAGAGTGAATCATTACTTAAGATAGAAGAACAACCCCATAATTTCTCATATATGTGGAGAGCTTTTAAACTTCATGATATTATACCAAAAACATTGTTCCAAAGAGACAATGTGATAGCTGTGGGAAATACTGTTGTGCTTTCTGAGTGCACTTTCGACCATGCATTATGGCTTATGACAACATCAGTCACTAATCCAGAAATTTATATTTTGCCTCTTTCTATCTGATTTTCTGAAGTCTGAGGGAAAATTAACCACATCATCCCACACAATGAAAATATTGTGACTGAACATGTCAGCCATGAAAAAAAATCACAGATTCACAAATAGATGGAAAATAGTATATTTGAAAGGAGACAATGAATCACTTTGTTGAATGTAATATTCATAAAATTTAATGATTATTTGCTGACAAGAAGTAAATACTTCTGGGGTAGATATTTTTATTAAAATCAATGAACCCAGATATTGGAAGGGCAGTAGAAATGGGCGGCTGATCATTTGTATAAAGCTTCTGACAAATGATGAATTTTCCTTCACTGGATCAAATTTTTCATTTCTAGTCCATAATATGTCTGTCCATGGAGCTGAAGTGGGACTTTGCTTGTAAAGATCTTATTTTCGATAGACAGATTATAGACTAGAGAGCAGAGAGAAATTCAATTCTTACATTATCAGCTATCTATCTATATACACATCTATTACCTTTCCTTTCATCTTCACAGTAGTAAAGTTTTATATTTTGCATTGGTGGTTGCCGGTGGACTAAATCTATCATTTTACATGATCGTGTTATGCTTCTGACTCCTATATTGTGTAGCAGCTCTCTCTAGGAGTCAATTTGCTTTGGTTTGTGCCTGTTTCATTTTAAACATGACTAAATGCCACTCACAATGCCATTACACAAATAATTATTTTAGAATTCTCAGAATGTACCAGATGTAATTCAGGCTAGCACAAGCTGCAGATGCTCATTGGGAAATCGATAAAATATGTTGTCTTTCTTGAAATTAGTAGAGGTTGATATCAGGTGAGGGTTTCTAGTTGATGTTCCACCCTGTTATTGGTCAAGGTTAATTAAGATTAGTCCTATTCCAAACCCAATTTTCCTGCCAGGCCTTAAGGAAAGTGTAAGTACTTATGTGTACTTAAATTTCTTGGTCTTATTTTAGTCCCTCCTCATTGTCTTCCCATCACCTGAACACCAGGTTCACCAGTGAAAATGCTGAACCTCATTTTTTTGTGTTTGATGACTGATGCATTTCACTCAAGAATAGCATCTTAATCACAGCACACAACAGTGCACTGATGGTAGGATTACAGGAAGAATGAAAGAGGCCATTTAGTCCCTTACACCATTCAAAGAGATGTTTTGAAATATATAATGGCCTGCCATTGGATACACTGGTACCAATAATGACAAGTGGGGGGGAAAATATATGGAATAGATTAAGTATTTCACTTATCATTAATGACATGTTGACTAGTTTTTCAAACCAAAATTCCTGATTTACAATTACTGTTTGCAAAGTCCTACTCAAATAACATTTCCACTTCATCTGCAATTTGCTTGTTTTGCCTGGGCAGGAGTGGAACTTTGATGGTGTAAGTGTCTTAAGTTTCATTACATTGTTTGTTCTATATAATGTAATGAAATCATGCATAGCTGATTGAAATGTTTCCAAATTCATAGAAAAGTTAAAAATTAGCCTTAAACAGGTCCACATAAAGTAATTAATTGCACAAATTATCTTAAACAAAATAGCAAAAAAATTGGCCTAAACATCTTCACAGGTATTCTATATTTACATAATATTTCTTAAAAAAGTTTTGTTGAAATGTTTCAATATTCATGGTTGACGTTATTCCATTTGTTCTCCACTAAGCACTCATTTTTCACTGATAAATATACATTTTCCCCTTCCAAGCCATCTCACTCAATGAAGCCACAGAACCCATTTGTCCCAGAGTGTCCCATCCAACTGCTATGAGGTAAACAATGTTAAATCTGTTGTTTTATAGGTTTCTCAACATGAAAGAGTGTGAAATGGAAAGCTAAGCCCCAATATATCAACTAGGAACCAAGTTTAGGGAGTTGTAACTGACATAATAGCAATGCTTAACAGTGGCCATCTTCCTTTTCTTATTTCTTTTCCAACATCATACAAAGCTGTGGTGACAGCAGGTGAATATTGCAGGTGATGAGCACCTGTGTACATTGTTTCATTTGAGAGTTTTTTCTACCATTTTGAAAATATTACCCATTATCTGCTAGAATGTTGTGACTGAAGTGATGTGAAGTGGATTCTCACTCACTTGAAAGCATCAGACTCATTGGGATAAATGATGTACCAATGTAAATGATACAGAATAGCGTAAATCGGTACCAACTAAGGAAATAAAATTCAGGAGAGATATGAATCAGGCTGCCAATTCACAATCATTCACTTTACATTTAAGGTGAAAGTGTCATCATCCCTAGTTATGTTATGACATGAATGTACTCATCCATAATCAGCTCAAGATGGTAAGGTAACTGTTGGCAAATGAATGGATATTTTGGGGTGTTGGAGTGTCGGTGATAGCTGATTTACTGACAGAGTCCATGGGGCCAAACTGGGTGGGATGAGCTTGACAGGAAGGATTGACAAGATTAGCCCTTCAGTGGGCACACTTGGCAGGAAAGCCATCAAAAGCCCTGAGACTTTCAAGTAGAAACTAAAGATCCTGATGGATGTCCCTTTACATTTCATTTCAGGAGTTTCTTCAAACATTCTGCCAAGACCTGAAGGACAATGGTGGAAGTGTCCTTTTATAAGCACATTGCCAGGGCTGGCAGTGGGGGCTCTCTATCAGGGGGCACACATTCAGATGTTCCTGATGCATTCCTGATCCACACACCTGCCATGGGTAACACTACCTTGTGTTATGTCCTTTGTAGATATCAGTACCTGGAATACCATTTAGCATTCTGAGAGTCCTGTCTCAGGTCTGTCAAGTTATCTCTTGGTGCTTCTATTCCTGTCTAGCGTTCATTCAACATCCATTTGGTACCAAAGACCCCTGAGACCTGAACCATGTGGCTGATTCACAGCTAGCCCCCATGGCCCACTATTAGATTCTAACTCTAACCATGCAGACAACAAATCATGGATTGGCCCAGATCTACAAGGAGCCCTTTTGAGGTGGAATAACAGAGCCTACACTAGCAGTGGTGGTAAGACTGTTAACCTTCTTCTTCCATTGCAAATATGTCCTGGGTCTTGAGGAGTTGGCATTCAATGTATTATCACCCACCTGGAGAAGTGTGTGCCACATTCTTGGTGAATCTCTGCTTATTTTTTAATCCTGAGGAGCCTTAGCCCTTTGTTTTTTATTTCCATTTTAAATGATTGCTGTTATTTTTGCCTCTCATTTCTTTGATCTGGTTTGAATTCCAAATTTCCAGATTTTCGGTTTCCCCTCCTATTGCCTTTGCTCCATGATGCAGCATAGTTTTATATTTTGGTGCAGTGCCAGATTCAGCCTCTATCACCCCTATTTGTAAACTGAGAGGAAGGACCAGGTCAAACTAACCTAGCTGAGCAGTTTGGTTTAGACAGAATGGGTGTGAGCAATTTATCAACTGGCAAGACAGGATAACAATGTATGTTTTATCATTGGAACAACACCTTTAATGACTGTTGTATAAGCATTTTATTCATTTTCACCTCAGCGTTTTATTAAAATAAATGGTGCTAATAGATTTGTTTTAAAACCTTGGGATTTGAACAAAATCCTTGCAATTTATCTTCACAAGAAAGAAATCTGAAACTGTGGGAATTTCTTTTCCTTAATTATTAATCGAATAATTTTAACCATACATTTTTCTCTGAGTGCTTGCTTCTTTCTGAGTTTATATAAGTTATTATTCAGGTTAACCTCATTCTATCAATGTGGATAGCAAAAATTGTGACAGAAACTGCACACATTTGTACCCATGCTTTAATTCCAAATAAATATCCTCATCCAACGATTTTTTGATATGGAACCCTTTTATTCATAGTTAGATTTCCCTAGTGTCATTGCACACAGAGCACTGTGTATAGCAGAAGCTCTTGCTCCAGGCTCAGAGCCAATTCCTTGAGTTCACTGTTGTGTAGCTCCCTTTGTATCACTCTGGGATCATTCATATGCACCTGTTTTCCTCTGGACACCAGTCAGTTATGTGATTACTGTATTAATCAGGCAGTTTTCAGTTAAATGTTACCTCTACCTATTAAAAAGCTGTTTGTATATGGTAAACAGTGACTTATAGTCCCACATGTGTTTGCTCAGACTACAGTTTACAGCAGCGAATAATTAAAGTTGGCAAGAAGTCCAGTATATCAGTGAACAAACTGAGGTTTACAGCGGCACAGGCAGCCAGTGATAAATTGTAATAAACCTTGCAGAAGTTCTTCCTATGTTATTGTTACCTTGGGTTTTCTGCTATATAAACTGCTTTGCATTATTAATTTTGTTTAATTATTAATAACATTGTACAGAGCAGAACACAGAACTGGATTCATCTTGCAGCATTGAGAGTGAATCAGAAATTTTTCGGGCTGCTTTGACTCAGAAAACAAGTATAAATTGTGAAATGTACTGGCTTAAATTCAGAAGTAAAATACTAAAGTGGCTGGCAATCAAAAAATGAAAATAGAAAATGCTTGAAATATTCAGCAAGTTAGGGAGAATCAGTGGAGAAAGAGAACGAATGTTTCTAGTCGATGTCATTTCATTAGAACAGTCTTAATCTGAGCTAATGTGTATTTCCAGAATTTTCCATTTTTATTTTTGAATCATCTTCAGGATAGGGGCCATTTATTATTTACCCATTTGCCATCAGCCTGATTAATGATGTGCAGTAAATCATGGTGTACTTACAATAATGATTTGCAATTTCGTTTGCAGCTGCAAAACAAAAACACACCTCACAAATTCTCCTTAACTATACACATTCAGTATTAAAAACAATGGTTAACAACAATTGCTGGATTATTTTAATTTCCCCTGGTCTTTAATGCTTTAATTTATAATTTTCTACTTAGTCAATATCTTTGATGTTTTTATCAATTCCCAGCATTAGCTGCATTTAAAGCCCTGAAGCTTTCAGTATTTGCAGCATTTAGTATGCAGAGTTAGCTTTCCGTTGAGAATTGATAGGGTCTACTCAAAGTTACAATGACGATAATCCATAGGGGGTGCTCACTATTACAATGAAAGTAATCCACTCACACTTATTTTCTATGATTGTTCTACTGCAGTGTGTTTTAAAATTGACATTTTAAATTGACATGACTTTTCCCCTGACCAACATTCCTTACTCCCTGTCTGTGGTCATCACTCTCCAGAACTCACCTTGGCTGAACTGGAAGAAGGAAGAAGGGGAAGCAATCCTGAAGTCAAGTGATGAGGCCCTGAGTAGATAGCATTCAGAAACATTGAAACTCTATTATAAATTAAATAAAGAATTAAAGCATTTAAAAAATTACTAAAAATAATAAAAAAGCAGAAATAACTCAATGTGTAAAATAATTTAAAATATTAAACAGAACCCAAATAATTCACAAAGAGAACATGTCTTCTTAACTTTCATTCGCCTTGCCCTACAATCTCAATTGAAAATGGTGGGCTCATGTATCACGAGGCAAGTCCAACCTGGCACAATGTCCAAGACCCACCTCTCCATTGTAAATCCTGGGGGATCTAGGTAAGATTTAGCTCCCTGTTTTACTCAATGGAGAGCACAGTGATGGACTGCAGTAAGTTTAAAACTTCTACATTTGCAGCTGAGTTATATAACCTATTGGCTTTTAAATTCAATAAGGCCATGGAAATTCATGCCATCATATTTCCTTCTGTCATATTTGAGAAATCTGTGCTATTCTGATCAAAGCCTAATTAGGTTCCAGAGACCAACAGTGATCAGATGTTAAAATAAATCTCACAGATTCAAACAAAGGCAACAATATTTCATGATTAATGAACCGTGCTTCTAAAAGGAAATAGTGGGAAGAAAGTCAAGATTTTAGCTTGTTACTCATGTATGGGTTTTATGATTAAATGTTATCTGATTAACTATGAAGTGCTCTGCCAACTATTCTTATTAAGTAGATAACATGCTTAACACAAAATTAAAAATGTGAAACTTCAGAGAGAATTTCTGTCTTGCAAAATGCTGCATTCCTTTCAGTTACATATAAAGAACATTAAAAACATAAATAGTTAATTTTCAAGTTTGTGAAGCTTGTTAAAATATAATAGTAATAATCTGTTGTAATTTTGGCTACATTTTTAACAGAATGGGTTTGCTTTTGCTGGAGTTCACCAACCAACTGCTCTTCCAGAATAACGACCCCAGAAGATGAGAGGAACGTCTGAGGTCATCCTCTGCTGCCAATACATAGCCTCTGAAACATGATACAGCTTAGTCACTAGTAATAACTACAGAAGATCCTGCTCTGTTAGTACAGTTACTAATTGTGGTAAAGTTGAAAAAATAAAAACTAGTCAGCAGAGAAGAAATAAAAGGCTTACATGGCCAGAGGTACAGAAGGAAAATCTTCCCTCTTGCTCTGTTGGTGCAATTATGCCTGAAGCACAGCGTAAACAGGGCTTTCCTGGTGAAGTCACGATGATGGAACATAATCAACCTGACATTCCAGTGAATGTTTCTGCATTTCAACAAAGCATTAATAAAAACATCGTTTTGGCTGTAGAGGGTTGTAGACTCAGCCAACTCCATCACAGGCACAGCTCTCCCTACCATCGAGGATATCTTCAAGAGGTGGTGCCTCAAGAAGGCGGTGTCCATCATTAAGGGCCTTCACCATCTGGGACTTGCCCTCTTCACATTTCTACCATTGGGGATGTGGTACAGGAGCCTGAAGACCCACACTTTATGTTTCAAGAACAGCTTCTCCCCCTCTGCCATCAGATTTCTGAATGGTCCATAAACCCATGAACACTACTTCATTATTCCCCTTTTGCAATATTTATTTATTTTTGTAACTAGTATTTTTTATGTCTTTATGTCTTGCACTGTACTGCTGCCGCCAAACAGCAAAGTTCACAACATAAGTCAGTGATAATAAACCTGATTCTGATTATGGTAAAGTTACCTTACTTAATTATCTTTCTTAAATGGATAGGATAAAAAAGCTGAGGAAAATGTCATCTTAGAAATTGCCTTCCTAAGTCTGAAGTCAAATTAGTTCAGTATCTATGAAGAGGCTTTGGCTATACTGGCAGCAAGACAATTCATTCACACTAAATAGTGCAAGTATTTATTCAAAACTAGTGGATCTTCTGCAGCACTAAAACCTTCTCTGGTAAAGTAATATAAGTTGAAGATGCATCATTAGAAAATATAAAGAATGTTCAGCACTCATCTCAGGAAAACCCATTGGAAGGGAACACTGCTTGATGTGTAGGATATAAGGTTAGGAACAATTCAAGAAGCAGATTACTTGATGATGAATGGTATTACAGCTTTACATGGGAGTGCATATGGCATACACAGTTGGGTACTTATTGGCAGGGATGGGCTTTCCAAGAGAGTTTCTAAGGTTTAGAAAGGAGTCCTTGTTTCTTGTTGTGCTGCAGACTTTCAAACTCCTCGGCAATCAAAGCTGTGAAAGCGGATATTTGACAGGTAGATGCATGAATTAGACACTGCTTCAGAAGACATTAAGTGAAAGCATTAATTGTTGCGTCTTAAAAGTCATATAATAATTTATTGCATTCGTAAAATTAATAGCCCCAATGTTAAAACATCTCTACCCCTGCTTTCATTTCCTTGCTTTTCCCCAACTCAGGGTGTTTCTTTTTTCCCTTCGTCTGCACCAGCTTCAGACCTGCTGTAGAGATACTTGTCTTTCTTGGTCTTCTGAGATGTTCTGGTGTTCCATATGTTATTGCTCTCTTGTTTAAATCAATTGCAGATTTAGCTTTACTTTCTCCCAGTTCTCAGGTCCTGTGCAGCAGCAGACTGCCTGACAAGAAGCCATTTCTTCACAAGATGAATGCACTTGTCATTATTTCCCACACTATCTATCAATATACTGCTATGTGTCTGGCACCTAATAATTACCTTGGAGGGATTTCCCACACCAAAGTCCAGTATTCAACATAAGCAAGTCAGGCCCCGGAAGGCAAAACTAACAACACAGGGCAAACTCAGCGAGGCTTCACTTAAGGCATTTGGAAATAGACTTGTAGCCCTTCACCTTCAGCACTCCAACCAAGAGTTCAGTAGCAGTAATATATTATAGAGCAAGTGCTTCTTGACTGAATTCATTCTACGGATATTCTTTTTAGACTGCAGTTTTTATCACCTTGCTGAATGTACTCAACCTAAAACTTAAACAGTTCATTGAGGTCAAGAGCTGAAAAAGCATGGAATTTCTAACCAACCAGTCTAATAACATAATTCTAATGAAAATTAATTTGACTGAAACATTAGTCCAGTTTTACCTCTATTGATGCAGTATTTCTATTTTCTGCCTTTATCTCAGTATTTTCTTTTTGTATGTTAACATGCAGTTTTTATGATTTTTCCAGACCCATAAAAAGGTTGTTTTTTACATATTTTGCAAACACTGACACACAACAATGTCAGAACAAGGTATAATTATTTCTTACCATACAAAACAAAATACGCATTATAATTATGATATACTGCTCTGCCATATACTACAATGTACTCTATAATATCATACACAAGCCATGATAAAGTTGCTCATTGTACACCAGAGTGTTTGCTTTTACAACTACATTTTCCCTGATCCAGTCATACAGGCCGATATTCATGATTTGGCAGTTCAGAGACCATTTAATTGGGCGATGTTGTCATTATACACTTTAATACTGCATGTAGTGCAACATTTATTTACCATTATTTTGAATATGTTATAGCATAATCACTGTGCATATTATGGAGTGCTATGCAGCGTGTATTGTGTGGTATACTATGCATGTAATGTGCAAAACCATGTGCATCATTTAGAATGTTTAGTTCTGTGGATTGCACTGTGTATGATGTAATTTGGCATACATTATGAACTACACAGTGTATGCTTTCTGTACAGAAGGACTGTTTATTAGGAGTGTATTACAAGATCTTTATTGTTACAGCAGAGAACATAATGCAGGATCATTGAAATGGCATGATATTTTCCATTGCTAGTGCTGATTCTGAGGGACAGGATCGACAACAGTTTGAAAGACAGAGTCTGATTAGGAACAGTCAGCATGGTTTTGTGTGTGGGAAGTCATGCCTGACAAATCTCTTGGAGTTCATCGAGGGGGTAACCAAGAGGGTAGATAAGGGTAGGGCAGTGGATGTTATTTAAACGGACTTCAGGAAGGCCTTTAACTAGGTTCCTCATGGCAGGATAATCTGGCAGGTTAGATCGCATGGGATCCGGGGGGAGATAGTGGATTGGATTCATAATTGGTTCAGTGGTAAGAAGCAGAGGGTGATGATCGAGGGTTATTTCTCAGACTGAGGCCTATGTCTAGAGGTGTTCCACAGGGTTGGCGCTGGGACCTTTGTTGTTTGTAATTCATATAAACGATTTGGATATGAATGTTCAAAGCATGGTTAGTAAGGTTGTAGATGATACACTATCTACACATCTAAACACTACTTTATAAGTAGTGTTTAGATAGCGCAGAAGTTTATGAAAAACTACAGGGGGATCTTGATCAGTTAGGTATGGGCTGAGGGTTGTCAAATTGCTTTCAATCCAGATAAGTGTGAGGTATTGCATTTTGGGAGATCAAACCAGGGTAGGACTTATAGAGTGAATGGTAGGGCCCTGGGGAGTGTTATGGAACAGAGAGACCTAGGAGTACAACTGCATAGTTCACAGAAAACAGTATCACAGGTAGAAAAGGTGGTGAAGAAGGCACTTGGCACGCTGGCTTTCATCAGTCAGGGCACTGAGTACAGGAGTCGGGAAGTTATGTTGCAGTTAAGTAAGACATTGGTGAGGCTGCACTTGGAGTATTATGTACAGTTTTGGTCACCCCGTTATAGGAAAGATGATACTAAACTAGAAAGAGTGCAGAAAAGATTTACCAGGATGTTGCCAGGACTTGGGGGCCTGAGTTACAAGGAGAGGTTGCATAGACTAGGACTTTGTTCCCTGGAATGTAGGAGATTGAGGGGTGACCTGATAGAGATATATAAGATCAGGAGGGGCATAGACAGGGTGAAAGCACATAGTCTTTTCCCCAGAGAGTGGGTGCTAAAAACAAGAGGGCATAGGTTTAAGATCAAAGTTAAGAGATTTAAAAGGGACATAAGGAGCAGCTTCTTCATGCAAAGAGTGGTGCATATTTGGAATGAACTGCTAGGAATAGTGGTTGAGGCAGGCACATTAGCAACATTTAAAAGCCATCTAGATTAAGTACATGGACAGGAGAGGTTTAGAGGGCTATGGGCCAAACCCAGGCAAATGGGACTAACTTGCTGGGCAACACTTTCAGCATGGACCAGTTGGGCTGAAGGGCCTGTTTCCCTGTTGTATGACTCTTTGACTCTGTGATTCTACTCTTGCTTGACATGCAATTTTTCATTCATCTTAAACTAATAACATAGAGATAAAGCTTACTAGATTCAGAAATGTCGCCTCCTAACTTGGGCTCTGTAACTAGATACAAGTTTTCTAATCTGAAGTTTCCTTTTCTCAGTATTCACTCATCATATATTTTACGTTCACCCTGAGTTTTCTTTTGGATTGGTTAAAGAATAGTCTTTTTCTTGCTGACATTCTTTCACTCAAAGTCATTACTTGGGAATAGATTAAACTTCCCCATCCCAAATGGAGTCTTACCAGAAAGCTTCTTCGTGCATATTTTTACCACTTGGCAGTATCAGTTTCTTTTTCCCTTTGTTGGTTGGACTGTGTTGCCTCCCTACAATTGTCTTTTTTTCTGTCTTGGTGAGGAGGATATTAAGTTAAAGAGTGGGATGTGGGAGGTAGCTCATTCACCCATGAGCACCTGATTACACTAAGGGGAGAGCAATGTAGTCATGGGCAGGCACGGTAGTGTAGCAGTTAGCATAACGCTATTACAGCGCCAGCGACCCGGCTTCAATTTCGGCCACTGTCGGCAAGGAGTTTGTACGTTCTCCCTGTGTCTGCATGGGTTTCCTCCGGGTGCTCCGGTTTCCTCCCACATTCCAAAGACATACAGGTTAGGAAGTTGTGGGCATGCTATGTTGGCGCCGGAAGCATGGCGACACTTGCGGGCTGCCCCCATTACACCCTATGCAAAAGATGTATTTCACTGTGTGTTTCAATGTACATGTGACTAATAAAGATACCTTATCTTATTGTTTGTAATAAGCTCTGGGAGAGATGTGACAAAGAGGTAAAGTTAATGCCCAGGAGTTATAGGATTTGTGCAATTTTAAATCTGTTACATGTCCACTTCCCGCTTCAGAAGCAAACCAAACATTTTGCAAACAACCTTGCTATATTGTCTTCATCTGAAACTAATGTAACATTTCTCTCTGTCGGTTACCCATAGTAACTTAATTTCATCTTTTGACGTTTTTAGATGAATGACAAGATTCAATGGAGGAGAGGGAAGAAGATGAGGCAAAGGGGGAGAAGAACTTACAGGTCCTCTTGCCATGTGTGATACCACCACGTTCTCACCCTTGCCTCCATTTAGCTTCTTCTTACCATTTACTGGCCCAAACACATCCAGCCAGAGGAAAATGAGTAATAAACTGAGTGAGTGAGAGGGGTTTAGAGTGGAAAAATGCAGTCATACTATAGAAAGAAGAACCTTGGCTGAGTATAGTGCCAGCACATTTCAGAACGTACCAAAGCACAGAACATTCAATTAATAAGGAGGTTACTTGAAAGGACTATGATTTAGTTCATGTAACCACCAACAGAGGATGCCATTCGAAGACCTGTGTACTGCCTCTAATTAATTAATTTCAAAGCGTAGTCATTGTTGAAAAACACACATCATAATCAATCTGTACACAGGGAACTCCCAGCAACAAACATTTTGAAAATTATCTCAAAATTCCATTTTAGTTTTCTTTGCCATAGAAAGACCATTGGTTATAGTCCTATTATAGTTCAACGTTGATCCTCATATAGTTCCATGGCATTGCTGGCATCCATCTGAATAGGTAGATGGAACGTTGAAGGCACTTTTCATCTGAAGGCAAAGCAGTTCCTATTCAGCACCAGATAAAAGCATCATCCAATATTCATCTACTCAGGTCCTGAAAGTGGTGCCTGAATTTGACTCAATAAGATGAAATCAATTAGCAAGCAATCCAGCATTAGAATATGATACTTCTATTCCTGTAACTTCAGACCATGACTCTGCTTCACCCTCTTACACGTCCTCCAGAGTTCCATTTCTTACTTGTCCCATTCCACCTGCCTTGGCCTTAAATTATCATCTTTTTTGTCAGTTAGTCTCTCCAGCAAACTATTCCATCACAGACCTTCCCTTATGTTTTCCCCTCTTCCTCCCTCTTCCCTGCTTCTTATCACTTGTTTATTCTCAACTATACCCAGTTATTGCGTTTTATTTGTCTAGCTGCACTGCACTTTCTCTGGAGCTACTACACTATACTCTACATTCTGTTTTATTTCCAGTACCTCAATCTACTTATGTATTGGTATGATCCGCCTGTATTTCATGCAAACTGAAGTTTTTTTACTGTATCTCGGTACATGTGACAATAATAAACCAATATCTATTCTGAAAGTCATTGACTTTAACATGTACTTTTTTTTGCCTAGACGTAGATTGACCTGCTAAGTCCTATAAGTATTTCCTAATTTACGATATAGTGCGATAGATTGGTAAGGAAATAGATGTACTTGACTAATTTGCATTCAGTTACTCATCTACATTGATCCTTTTGGTATCGTCTGGAGCTGAAGTCTCGGTTTAATTCCTGATAAGCAATATTATGGTGATTTGGAAATGCAAAATTATAGGCATTGTGGAGCAGAGGAAATAACCTTGGAAGTCCTATTCTGGAATGCTGTTTACGTGCACAATTATTCAGAAATAATTGTGGGCTGCCCCCAGAACACTCTACGCAAAAGGTGCATTCCACTGTGTGGTTCGATGTACATATGACTAATAAAGATATCTTACCTTATCAAATCTGTAAATTTTAACAAAGTGACGCATCCAGTCTAGAATCCATGTAAGAACATCACTTTTAGCATTGTTTGTTTCTGATCATGTTTGATTACTCAATTCAATTTAAATTGCCTTAATACTACATGATAACCCCTAGCTGATTCATAAATTCATTTAGCAAATTACTGTAGCAACCACTGGGGAAAAGGGAAATTGGAGAATTAGATTATACTGTTCATACCAAACTGATGTTAATCCAGTTAGAAAGTGATGCAGTGCAATTTTTGACCTGAATTTACACTGTGGTAACTAAACATATTTAAATTATGCATATTAATTTAGAGAGTTAAATTACAAAATGTACACAACCATGATTTAGATTGACCTCATAACCTATTATTGTGAAGAAAACACACCAGATGGC
This sequence comes from Pristis pectinata, assembly GCF_009764475.1. NCBI lineage: Eukaryota > Metazoa > Chordata > Chondrichthyes > Rhinopristiformes > Pristidae > Pristis > Pristis pectinata. The sequence goes on along the minus strand of NC_067409.1, from coordinate 94,234,077 downwards.
AGAATTCCAGCTATTTTTTGATTTTCTATGTAGTTATTGTGTTTAGATATTGTATTCTTTCATTTTTTTTTCCAACTTGAGTAGAAATGGACTTCAGAAGTGGCTCACAACATGTATATGTTGAAGATGAATTTCTATACCAAGTTTCCACAATCTATCAGTATTCTTTTCCTCATTTTTTATCAATTTTATTTCCTTAATGATCAACATCCCTGGTAAAAATTTGAACAGAACTTAAAATAAAAAAGAAATTGTACGGGACATCCATCCATTAAATTGGCTTATGTCTTTTCATGCTTTCAAGGTTATTCTGGAATGTCTCAGCATCTCACAGAAGCCCAACTTTGGGCAAAATGAGCCTAAATTACACAGTCGCATTATATATATTAAGTGGCTGGTGATCACAGGGGGAGCGGGCTGGCAAAGAGCATCTCCATACTAGGTGTTCCATTTGTCTCCAAATCCTAGACAGGTCCATCTGAACTGACAGAGTGTGTTGGAATTACTGGCTTATCCACCCTGGATGTTCCCTTTCAGTGTGTGTATTTGCCACTTAGGTGCAAATCAGGGAAAATCTCCTGACTAGCAAACTCTATTGCAAGACAGTAATAGAGATCCAGTATTGGCACAACCTGAGGCTTCACTGGACCGTGGCCTCAGCTGATTTTAAAAGCCAATATTGTTATGAAGTTATGATCTAAGTTTGACCCATGTGACAGAATTTCTGCAGAGTAGCAAACATGATAGGATGCATCAGTGCTGAAAGGTCTCCAGCCTTAAATATTAATTCAGTGTTTCTCTACAGATGCTTCCTGATCTGCTGAAACTGCCAACAGTTGCTGTTTTTATTGATGAAGAGCATTCAAAGTCTTTGTCATTGTAATCTGGGGGCTCAAGGGGCTGAATGGCCTAATCCAGCACTAAATTCATAAGTTTTATTCTTTCTTTTATACGTTGTCCCTGTGTGTCTGTGTGGGTTTCCTCCGGGTGCTCCGGTTTTATCCCACATTCCAAAGGACGTATGGGTTAGGAAGATGTTGGCATGCTATGTTGGCACTGGAAGCGTGGCGACACTTGTGGACTGACCCCAGAACACTCTACGCAAAAAATGCATTTCACTGTGTGTTTTGATGTACATGTGACTAATAAAGAAATCTTATATTATCTTATCTTAAAAGACATCCACATCAGAAACAGGTTAGAAGGAGTGTCTACTTTCACAGTTCCCATGTTCAATCAGAGTAGATCAATTGCATTCAGAATTAATTATCAATATTATTATTTGATATTATAATAATAAATAAAATAAAGTCAAATTAAATAAATCAATTTCAAAGCTTTTATTTCCTTTTAGTGTCACAAACCAGCAACAAAAGAAACACACTGAGCATGATTCAGTGTTAAAAACTATTTTATTAATCACTACTTATGATAATACGTAAAATAAAAGTAAAAAAAAATGTTAGTATGTTAGAATTCAAGAATGTTAAATCTCGAACGTTAACCCCAAAACTAAACTCTTCGTGTGTGTGTGTGACAAAGTCCAAAACTCCCAGTTCCTGAATGGTTCTTAAAGTTCAGTTCCGCAAGCCATAAGGTGAAACATGAGCAAGGGCTTCTTCAACAACCACCGTTGTCTGAAGATAAGATGTAGATGTAGAAAAACATAGAGAGAGAGTACATATGAAATCCAAATGTTCCACGATGGAACCCAAACGACACTTCAGTGTTTACTCGGTAGTGACTTCCTCACCCCGAAAAGCATCCGAACCGTGGTCGTCCACACACAAATACCTGTTTCCTTCTACAGGTCAGCAACAAAGTGAACTCCACCGGATTACTTCCAACTTCCATACATGGATTTCAGTGGCAAACACAGTTATTGTTTCTCATCCATCGATAGAGAAAACAAGCAGGCTGGTGTCTCTCTCCCTTCTCTCTCTCTCCTTCTTCTTCTTCTGACTTCTTCAACAACGTCATTACGTCCTTTATCTTCTATTGACGTAAGCACGCCCCACACACACATACATACACACTCTCTATTTTAAAGGGACTTTCACTGAGTCCGTAACATTAGCTTCCTTCTGGAAGTTCATTTTTAATTGATTTATATTTCTATGTATGTTATTATATTAACTCAATGTGCCAATGTAATTCATAATCCATAATCAGTTTTTGAAGTGCAATAGCTGTTGAACACATCATGGCTACCTACTGAATCTGTTGAAAACAGTAAATGAGGTCGATTACATTGGATTATAGCAAGTCCAGAGAACCAAAATAGTTGAGTAGTACATGCCTGTCTGGGCCACTAACATTCATTCCAGCTGAATTTTGTTGTGCATGCCAAAACTAGATCACTGAGATTAATCCATTAATCCAATGGTTATTGGCCAATCTTACTCCTCCAGAAATTCATTGTGACAAAGCTACAGATAGAGATATCATCAAGGTGACTGGCAAATCAGACCTCACTATCAATGTGAATCTTTGAGGTCACAACGTGGCCTTCTCAAAACCTGTGTGGATACATGCCTAAACTCTAGTAGATCACTACAGTGCAGTAGCTTGGAGGAAAGCATGGAATGAAACCACCATCTGGAATCAAGCTCTGACCAGCAGTAAAACCTCCTAAGTTTGATGTGCCTTATAAAATATAGAAATAGGATCTGAACCAGGCTTGGGTGTTGAAGTCACTCAATGCATATGTGGTGTTTTGGATCATATAACAACACTGTGCCCTCTGTACAAATTGAATGGTGACATTAGAGATACCATCTCACTCCTCAAGAAGAGTAGACTATCTAATTATTTTCAAAGTAGATTTATTATTGTTGCAAGTCAGCCAGATAAAGGAAGCAAGTCCATTCTTTCTAACATTCTTGTTTTTCCATTGTTGCTTGTGTTTATTGTGGAAGTACCCAGGGAGAATTCCTTCTCTGATTAGTGTTATGAGATCTTTTGGAACCACCTGCAATTGCAGATGGCACTTCATTTTAACACTTACAGCTTGAATATTTTTGCATTCTCTCAAGTGCTAAATGAGGTAAACAAGTGACACAGAAAATATGGATAATAATGGATTGAAATGATATAATTGTTTTAATGACAACATTAGGCTATTAAAATAGGGGGTTAATATTTCTATTTCAATAACAGCTCAAGTAAATTAACTTTAATATAATTGCATTTACAGTTTTATACTGGAGAGTGTTATTTCATTGGTTTTCTTATTCAATATCATTTGCTTCTTTTGATTTGCCACTTTTGCTTCCTTTCAGTCAATGTTTCTAAATTTCTTTCAGGAAATTTGCTTTTTCAAGCAGCTTGCACATCTTGGGATGATAAGGTGAATTCACAATCTTCACAAAAGTCACTTTGAAAATGGTGTGCTTGACCTTAAATGTTTTTTATAAACTTTTTAATATCAGGAACATCCCAAGGCAATTCACAGATGGGTATACCAAATTGAAAAAAAGATCTCAAGCTAAGAAGGCAGAGATTAGGAGAGGTGATGGAAAGCTTGTTTGTGCAGATTTAAGTTTTGAGAAGGCATTTAAAAGTGAAGAAATAGATGGGGATGGCCAAGAAAAAGTTTCAGGCATGGGATGGAGTTGTCCACCTGTTGCTCCTTCTCCTCGCTGTCTTTTCCCTGACATCCATCAGCGAACCATACAACATGTTTCCAATGAACTGTTTTGTAATGTTGTGCAAATTACTCCAATGCAGTCCTTGAAACAAGTGGTTCATAGCCAGCCACTTTCTATTGTCAGTTTCCTGATGTTATGGTTAAATGTGAGATTGTTTCTCACTTTCGACTCAGAAGCTTGTAGTTTAACTCTCACTCCAGTGACTTGTGCACGAAATGCATTCTCCAGCTATGAGTGCAATATTGACAGAGTGCAGCTTCAGAGGTGCTTTCATTTGGAGGAGGCATCAGAACTGAGATCCTCATGTGGTTCAATGAAAGTCCTATGGAGACTGTTTAAAAGAGCAAGAGAGTAGCTCCCTGTGACCTGGTTAATACTTCTCTCAACCAAACAGATCTAACATAGGGGACCTTACTGTGAACAAGTCAACTTTAGAACAGTGATGATATTTTGAAAGCCCTTCATTTGTTATGAGTGTTTTTGGATCGTGTGAGGTCATGAAAAGGTTCTATATAAATGCAAAGTTATTTCCTATTTTAATGATCTTATAACATAAATTGTGAAGAGAAGCCAAATGTAGAGTGTTTGTACATCAAGCATGCCCCAGTTGACAGGGCACCATACTACTTTCTATTCCAAATTTAGGGTTAGGATTCAAACCCTCACTGTCTCACTAACATCCCTACTTGGGTCTCAAATCAAAACATTAAGTCCTCCAATCCTCCATTGTTCAAATCACTGGGAAAAATGCACATTTATTTGGCTTTTTTGTTGTCTATTCCACCAATGATGACCAATTATCAGCTACAATAATGAATGCTGTTTATGCCATTACAGAATAATTAGATAGTATAGCACAACATGAAGTCATTCAGCCCACCGAGTCCATGTCAGCCCTTTCAGCAAACAATCCAGTAGGTCTTATTCCGGCACTTACCTCATACCTCAGCTGTTTAGTTTTCCTTCAAATACTTATCCAATTTGCTTTAAAGACTGCAATTGAATCTGTATCAGGCAGTGCCTTCCAAGTTCTCGCTACTCATGAGCTAAAGCTAAATCTGTGCCACTGGTCATCAACCTTCAACCACTGGGAACAGTTCACCTTCTTTTATTTAAACTCTTCATGAATTTAAAGTCTCTAACATAGTGTCATATACCTTCTCTGCTCCAAGCAGAACAATTTCAGTTTTGCCAGTCTTCTAATGCAACCAAAGTACTTTGTTCATGGAACAATTCTAATGAATCACCAAAGGCTTCATGCCCTTCCTAAAATGTGATGCCTAGAATTAGATGTAATACTTCAGTTGGAGTTGAACTAACCAGTGAGTTTAAAGAGAGCTTGGGAAACAAAACCTGGTGAGCCAGGTGCCAAACTATTGAGAATTCCAAACAATCTGATCGCAGATTATCAGAGTTTTACTTCAGTGTGCAATGTCTCCCCTCATCCTTTCTACCAAATGTGCCAGCTCATGTGTTTTGCCTTTAAATACTATGTGTGCACTCATACCACCAGACAACTATATCTTAGTTCCAAGAAGTGCTTCAATAATGCTTTAATCTGTTGTGACATGTTACTTCATTAATTCTACCCAGAGCCTATGCTCAAGATTTCAAGGACAGATTTTCTTTTTATTTTAACCATGACCAACACTCTTGAATCTCTGGGATACATTCTGTACATTTAATAAACGCTTGAGGCTGTCCAGATGGATAATTCAGTTAGGCAACCTACCTTGTGAAGCAGTGCATCTTCTCTCAACTTTGAATAACACTTTATTCTGATTTTATTAGCAAATTTAGTGTTTATTTATAACTAAGCTGTTAATATTGAAAATAATCATGTTTTATCCATCATTTCAATCAGCTGGTGGCAACCTAAGCCAGAGTAACATTAGCAACATTAATGTACATTAACCTGAATACTAGGTTAGGAGAATTCTTGGAATCTAAATATTCCTTTCAGTTTTCACATAAAACTAATTTCAAATGCACTTTTTTATAAATCACATGTTAAATGGCAGATTACAGTTAACTGTCAGATCTCTAGTCACCTGGAAGGCTAAAAGGAATACCTTCCTTTTCCACATCCTTGATATTTCTCTGCATCACAGTAAAATTTGTAATTTCAATATCAGCCCAGACAACATTAATATTGTTAGCACAGGATGGTAATGGTGGGGACCATTTGCTCTGCTCAGTCAATACGTGCAAGTAGAGGGGTCATTGAAATTACACCTACAATAAGTAACTGTTTAAAGAGATTTGCTATTGTTCCATAGTACTGGTTCCTAAAACCAGTAAATTTGCATGAACCAGGTGTTAGTTTTTTGTCTGCATTTATCCCGGATTATTTAGAGAACCATTTGTTAATTACTGTCATTAAAGTGTGTGCTGCTTTTTGTGGTATTTGGAAGGGGATAGCTGCCGAGATGTGAGTGGTTTTATTTGTGCCAGAGGCTCCTGCTCACCTAAATGTTAGTTGCAGTTCAACGCTTGCAATTTTATCTGGCTGTCATGGATTCTAAACCCCACCTCAGTTATTTGACTATATAAAGTATGCTGACAGTGCAGTGCAGTACTGAAGGAGCACATGAATTCTTGTATGTTGCATAGAATGTTAAATCCAATGACAATTTTACATGTGAAAAAAGACCTGATTCTAAATTTTTGATTTCATAGCCCTCATTGACCTTGTAATTACTTCTACCTCCATAACCCTCTATCACTAGAAGTACAAAGTCATACATTTTGATGGGAAAACTAAGGAAAGGAAACATAACGTCTCCATACATAAAGTGTATGCAAGGTTGGGGAGATCTGAGTGTCTATGTCGACAAAACCCTGAAGTATACAGACTCCTGGAATTTGTATTGGCTACAGCTAGTGAATTGTGTTCAATTCTGTTCTCTGAACTACAAGAATAATGCAAAGATCTCAGAGAGGGTGCAGAAAGGATTTAGTAGGATTATCCAAAGGATGAAGGACTTCAGTTATACAGGCAGACTGGAGAAACTATGACTATTCTTCTTAAAGAAGAGAAGGTGGGCATTGATGGGAATGTGGGGAGAATAAAATGGGAGTGTAAATGGGTAATTGTTGGTTGGTGCAGACTTGGTGGGCCAAAGGTCCTGTTTCTGTGATATATGACTTCATGACTCTATAAGGTCATGAGGTGATTTGAGAAACTGTACAAAAACTTGAAGAGCCTAGACAAAGTAAGTAAAGAGAATCTTAATTTTTTATTAGCGGAAGGGTTAAGAATCAGGAGTCATTGATTCAAGGTGATTAACAAAAAGGTCAGGGCTGACATGAGGGAAAAACATATCCTCCATCAAATAGTTGTAATTTGGAACTCACAGATCACAGGTGGCAGCAAATTCAATTGCTGTTTCCAAAAGAAAATTGATAGATATCTGAAGGAGGCAAAATTGCAGATAGATATGAGGAATAGAATTGACTGAGTTAATCGTGAACAGTGAACTTGATGGGCTGAATGGCCTGAATCTGTGCATTACTTGTTCAATGATTCTAAGCTATTTCCAATTCTGCCCTCTTGAGCAAGCATGAACTTTATTGATTTACCATTGGGAGCCATGTTTCTACCTAAGCTCTGGAATTCCTTCAATAAAGCTCCACATTTCTCCACTGCTCTTTTGAACCTGAATTGTCTTCTTTTATCTCCTGAAATCCTGCCTCTTTGACCAAGCTTTTGGTCAGCCACCCTAATATCTGCTCCTTCTGTGGTTCAGCATCATATTTTATTCACTGACACGTCTACAATGTACTTTAGAATATTTCTGCTACATAGAGGTTGCTTGAGAAATGTAAGTCATTAATGTTGTTCATTTTTTATTCACTTAAATATGATACAACTTTTTATTTTTTTAAGATCAATGGTGTGTTTGGAAATCCTGCATTGTACTGTAGGATGTTAATGCGACCAAATTTCAAGGATTATGGGCAGGTATGCTCAACCAATCAAATTTGCATGCAGTTCTCTGGACATCCTCCGAATGTCAAGGAGAAGGATTTTCTTTTTAAAACAGATGGGATTGTGGCAAAATGTCATTATTTAATAAACAAGGTCATTTGAAGCAGCCTGCTGACAGGTATGAAGTGAATGGGGAAAATTCTCAACATGTAATTTGCACAAGCTGTCCTTCACACGTCAGGTGAAATAGAAAATATGTCCTCACAACAACCACCTCCGATAGTTTTCTTTCTTATTTTCTAAGTTAATTGTCTCACCTTTAATTGGCCCATTTCAAAAAAAGCAAGCAGCTATACTTACCCTTCTGGGATGTGTGTGTGGAAGATACATCAAATGTCATATTAATGGCAGTGGACAGAGCACATCATCTCTACAATCAGGCTCTGTAACCTTTTCAAATAGAAAACCATTCAGAAGGATTTTTTAGGTTGGAAGCAGCTATAGAGGTGGAATGAAGGTGATGGACTTCCCACCAAAATCATGCTCTACTGCCTTCTTTCCCTACATCTTTTACTGGTTCACACACCTGTATGGTTCATCTATTCAAACTAAGGTTCCATTTTAACCATTTACACCATGGACATGTCTTTCATTAGATCACGCAATGAAACGGAGGCAGACAAACAGTTTTGTAGGTAGAAATGTTAATCCAGGATCTACAAAATAACATGGCTGGTGCCAAATTCCCAGCTCTGTGCTTGTAGATGCTGACTTGGTCAATATGAACGAGTTGGGTCAAAGAACCTGCTGACCGTACTGTATAGCTCTATGATTCTATGCGCCAGGCCCACTCTCCCTACAGTTTATCTTTCTCTTGACTGCTATGCACTTGCCCGGAGCCAGTGAATCAGATTGAGGTGCCTGCATAGGACATACAGGTTAGCACTTGTATAATTGTAATCCCAACCCCCTGCCCCACACCCCCCCACTCCCCCACTCCCTGTCTTTCAAAATGCCTGCCCTCCCACTTCTCTGTCAGATGGCCTGCCACTCCTTTTGGAATTTAATAAGTAAAAATAAACAATATGCATCACATCATTTGTGATCATTAAGCACTTGACCAACAAAGTGGATACATTCAATCAAGAAAAAGTTCATAAATCGAAAAGGCATTACCCATTTGCTTCAATATAAGAACATTTAATGCATGCCAAAGTTCAAAAACCTTGCTTAAAGGACCCAAAACTTTAAAATATACCAACGCAAGTGTCTGAATATTGACATATTCTTTTGTTAATAAGCAAATCCTAAATTGAATTAACAAAAATACATAATTGTTGATGATCGAGACTTAAGAAAGGTGTCAATGGACATCTGGACAGCTCTCTTCTTCATCTGATAAAGATTTTTAGAGCAAAGCATGGCATTTCCCAAAATGCAGCCACACCTAATGCTATGTCTCTTATTGGGATTATAGACTTTGAACATGGCTATCGATTGTCAATATGGCAGAACTCTTTCAAGAGCCTCTTTGTGGTGATTTTGCGCTGGTTTGGTGGTGATGGTTCCAGAAGGTGGCTTTTTACTCCCCTTGTTATCTCTGTCGCTCAAATTCTAACGGCTTCTCTTTTCTGAATTCTTTATCTTATAATTCCAGTAACTTTTCCATATAATCTTGGTCTACTTCATCAAGCCAAGCCTTATTGTCTTCTCAGAGATTTATCAGTTTTGTTAATCAATAGGAGTTTAAACACACCGACCATAATTTCCTCTATACCTCACTCATCATTTCATGGGTTATATTATCCTAAAAGGCACTGATGTAGTCTTTGACTTTCTTAATGTGGTACCTCCTCCCAATTTTGTTGACTGATGGAGTTGACATTGCTGCTCAGATATGAAATGACATACCTCATTACATGCTGCAGGTAGTAAGCTTTCAATGTGGTGATTGCATCCTGATCCATGGCTTGTAACAATAAAATAGTATTCAAGGGCTCAGATGCTACCTGGAAGTAGTCAACCATGTCCTTAATGTTAACTGAATATTCAGGGACAATGTCAATGACGTTCTCCAGGTTATTCCTCATACAATGTTGTTTGATGAAGGGGGAAGGGGATAAACAATGTGATATAATCATGGAAGAGTAGTAGTGCCACTGGAAGTTAGGTCTTTGAGTATCCCTTAAGGTCTTCAGATTATTTGAGTGGTATATTAAAAGAGGCTTAAGCTTACAGTCAACCTTAGTATTGCCCTAAAGACAATCTTTGGCTGTCCTGAAGCTTAGATTACTCACCCCTTGAAATGGATGTGTGTAAGGGCATCCTCTTCCTAAAGAAACCCATCTCAACCATGCTAGATTCTTATTTAAGAGAGGTGTATCCTCCCTCAATGATTGTTTCAGTTCTTGAGAAATTTTTCTGCTGCCCTGGTACATGCACTAGCTGTCTCCCTCACAAGTCAAACATTCTGCAGGTTTGCACAGTGATTGAAACAGTCAAACCTACCATAGTTCCTTTTCAATGTATCAGTATTTTCGGAAGATCTAAGCATTGCCATAATAATGTCATTTTTTCCTTGAGCGGCACCAAACTCTGGGGCACATGCCATTAATTCCAAGCTTCTAATTACATGCTTTTTTTTCCCCATTTTCCATGCTTTCCATTCTAATATCTCTGCCCTTCAATTCCAGGGATAATATTCTGCTGCAACCAGTATGGGTTTAGTTTCAATAGGCATTTATGTCAATAGTCAATTTTGACAAAAGGCTGCAGGTTGTTTCAATGGAAACTTATGTCAATATTCTGCGTAAACAGCAGTCTTTTTCAGCACAGCTGTCAATCTAGTTGTCAGCAATCTTTGTTGAACAGGATTTCAATTGCCATTTATTGCTAATATTAATATAATCTCTCTCTATGCCCCATAACATTAAGTATTGTTCATTACAGTGCAAAAAGCTTCATAGCTTAAAGATTCAATTGTGTTATAGAAAGATGCGTAAGTTGAACATTTGTAAATTGAGGGAAACTTGCACTTAAACATGTGGAGTCATGCTTAATGCTTCAGAACTAGATAGAGCACCCACTAGTTTCACCAGTTTAATCTGGAGCACCTTAACATAGCTACCAACTCAATTGGACCAATATTGTTAAGAAGTTATAAAATAAAGTGACACCAATCTATGTGATATTAAGGGAGATGAGCTGAAGATTGGTCAAATAAATGGTGAGAACAGTTAAAGAAAGCAGTTAAGAAAGAAGAGGTATAATGATAGAGGTCTAAACATGGAACTCCAGAGCTTTGTGCCTTGGCAGCTGAAAATAGAACTGTGAAATTCAGGAATGATCGAAAGGCCTGAACTAATAGTGCAGATATTTCATATTGAAATACTACAAAGATAGTTGGGGGTGGGGGGAAGCTTTGAAAACAAAGCTGGTATCATAAAATTGAAGGAACATGGGAGCTAATGTACATACATACACAGGTATGGTGTGAGTTAGGAGATGGGTACAAAGTGTTGGATGACCTCAAGTGTATGGAGAACAGAACCAGGGAGGCCTGCCTAAAGAGCATTGGAATAATTACACTAAGAAGTTAAAAAGGCATGGCTGAGGGTTTCTGCAGCTGATGAGCTGAGGCATCAGCAGAAGGGGATGATGCGACTGGATATGGGGCATAAATAGTTTGTCTTTGATGACGAAGTCGGTATGTAGTCTGAAGCTCATTTTATTTGTCAAATATGCCAATAAAAAAATGTAAAATACTGGATGAAGGGGTGTGCACAGACACCCATGTTATATCACACTGCCATCACAAGCTTCCGATCTTGTTCCATATTAACATCCTGAAATAATTACATACCTTTGATAACAATTTCAGTGTAAAAGCTCAGTTCAGATGGGAAACAACTAGGAGATATTTGTCTTTGGGGTCAGCCCTATTTAATATTCTGATAACATTCCAGATTGCGGGTTCACTATTCCAAAGTTTCAAAAGAAGGAGAACATAGAAAACACGTATATTTTTGAGTCACTTTTGTTACCAGACAATATGATGCATCAGTTGTAAGAGTGATGAAGGCATTTTCAGAGTACCTGAATCATAGTTCATACAGCTGGATTTCTGACTGATGATTCTGCAAAAAATTATTCATCCAGTTTAATGATGGTGACATAGTGAAGTGTAAATGCTGTGACATTATAATTCATATCTGGCTTGAAGATATTATCCAATCTTGCTCAAAGATCACTACATTGTGAAGAGGACTGTGAGTTATATTTCTTGGTACTGAGCTTTGTATGATCTCCAAGACAGAACTGATATCACCAATGAATTCGGCATTCAGAATATAGTAGTGCTGCAGAAATTGGGGAAGGGGGTAGCTTGGTCTGCAAATTTCTTTGCCTCAGCTAACCATGCTTTAATTAAAAAATCAAAGAACAATAGCTACAAATAAGTACAAATATATCTGTCATTTTTTATGCTGAATTGCAAGTTGGCACTGTAGTTTCCTTTGTGAATGAACAAGTGGAACAGCAGAATATGAAAAATGAAGCATATTATTTTAATACAGAATATGATGTATAGGATATCTTAAAGAACAATGTGCATCGATTTGAAATATGTGGTATTCTGCTCTGCCTCTATACATCCTTATGCAGCCTTAAGAAAACAAGTGGTGGAAATTCTCAGCAAGTCAGGCTGCATTTTTGGAAAGAGAAACAATTAATGTTCCAAGAGATCATCTTTCACCAATCGTGACCTGACCAAAAATGTTAATGTTGTTTCTCTCTCCTCAGTTGCAACCTCTCCTGTTGAATATTTCCAGCACTTTCTGTTTTCATTTCAAATTTCCAGCATCTGGACTATTTTCTTCTAACCTGGGGGGGTTGTTCAACTCTTTCCTCAAACCAGGCATTTCAAAGTGTCATCAGGCCTCCCTGACCTCTGCTGTTCCATCAGTTGCAGTGCAACACACTCCTGCTTTTAGATAAGGACTGCTGTCCGTCTCTGGATCCCTCCTCCCACTGACTGCTAAAGAAGATTCCCAGAGGTTTCCATGTGTATATTCCTGTTGACAAATTCTCATTCTTACTTACAAGATGTAATGTCGTTGGATGGGTGCATTCTAGTTTTTCAACTTAAAAAAAACAAAACTTTTTAACTTTTTTTTATTTTTTACATTTTTAACAGTGTTTTTGAATGTGGCAGACATTCACAAACATCCAATGACAGTAACACCTTTGGAGACTGAAGGTGTTGCATCCCTAGCTGTCAAAGCTGTACTGAGAGTGCAGCCAGCTGGTTGTGCTGAGATATTCCCTGTGCTTCAGTCTGCTTCATCAATGTGAATGGAGACTGTGCTGGAGCCACACTGCCAGAAACATGACTGAAGGGCAAGCAGTTAGTGATCTATGTAAGTAAGATCTGGCCATGAAGGTCATTCAAGACTTATTTATCCACAAAATTTCAGGTAGACCATCCCTGCTCCCTTCACTTGTTAATCGTCGACATGTAGAGCTGGTTCAGACATTTCTCCACTCCTCTATATACTACAGATCAGAACATTCATTGTCAATAAATGGGTTATTTTGCATCCAAAAGAAAATTAAACAGCTTTGGTTTAATTTTGATATCAACTGTGGCAATTAATAATTTATTCCATATAAGCAATTTGGTGAAAATATTGTGCATTGCTAAAATTTGCAGTGAAAAATGTAATTAGAAAATTAGTTCCTCAGCAGATAAATTTTGCTCAGTTTTAATTAGTTTCCAAGCTGTTACAGTCTGAGGAATAGTTGCTGTTTCAAAAACATTATTTTAAAATACGTGCAACTTCTTTGAAGAAACAGAGTTGTTAACAGTTTGGATATTATTGCAGCTTTTCCAAAACTTGATCTGTTTTACACCATTGTGTGGACTTGTTCCTCTAAGATATTGATGTTCAAATGTAGTAAAGAGATTGACAGCTTGTCGTGACAAGTCATCTGGAAGGATGATGTGCAGGACATTTTAGAGGTCATGTAACTATGCAAGAAACATATGCATCTTGAAGTAAATAAGAAGTTACTTTGCAATAATTGTCATTGTTTAAATTATTATATTATGGTTTTAGAATTTTCAACTGGCTGCATTAGCTTTTGTCACTGCAATGCAGACAAAAGAATGTAGAAGTTTAAGTGCAAATTGCTCTCAGTACAAAATGAATTACTGCAAAGTTTTGCACAAGTTCATAAAATATTGCACTAGAAGTCAACGCAGCTCATAAAGCTGGTCATTCCTCCATGATAGTCAAAACACAGAATGCATGAAATTGTAAATTGCAGCCATAATGGGCCGACAGTGTGTATTAAACCACGTCAATTTTACAAAGTAGGTCCAGAATCGGCTTCCAATCTGCAATTAATTCATATTCCTGAAATGCCATTAACAGATTTAACCACAGTGATTCCCACTAGTTCAAGATAGATCTAGATAGAACTCAAGGAAGATTTGTTTGGGCCTTTTATCCAGAAATAGAAGATTGCTTGGGTGTAGTGAATGATTAAGAAAAGATCTACGTGGAGAGTGCTTCCGTGAAAAATACCTGCTGAATTCTGTTCATTAATTTAAATTGAGTAAGTTTCTACAAAGTCAGGCAATGTAATCCAGTCCGTACCTATTTACTTGAACTATTGTACTTCATCAGAAATCTTGGGAAATTTTTTTCTCATTGGTGAGCCATTGTATTTGCTTTCAGGGTAACATATTCACTTCCAAGCCAGAAGATTATAGGTTTTGGTATCAGTGCAACACTTAGAAAGTAAACTGGTCAGCTGTAGCAAACCTTCAGTGCATCACTGCAGTGTTGTCTGAGGTACCACCAGCTAAAGTGTCGCTCAGCAGTGAAGAAGATAACTTGAGATGGAAAACAAAATGGGAGACTTGGAATAAGAATTTGGAAGATTGGGAGCCAAAAACATTTAATTTGTGTGTATTCAGAATTTGCTTCACATTGTTTGGAATATAATATTATACATTTGAAGTTAACTAACATACTGTAGTTGTTTTTTTAATAAATATATTACCAAAAAATGAAATGCTGAGAAACAATTCCTTGTTTACTTGTTCAGTTGAACAAAATAGATCCCAAAGAAAATCAGAGATCTTCTACCGACTTGGAAAAAAATAGCCTGTTGAATACCACCACCGATTTAATGCTCCATTGTTGCTACTTGCATACAACAGAGCATGTACCTCATTTTAGAAGTGTTTTATTGACAGGAACTCTTCTGGATCCTCTATGGATGTGAAACATATTTACAGAATTTTTTTCCATCTTCCTGTTAATTTAATGTATTTCATTGCAAAAGAAATGTTGAAAAGAGCAAAGGAACAGGATGAGTTGGATGACTGAACAGACTCATCTATGTTGCATGAATCAATGGTTGCTCAGTCTAATGTTCTTGAATAGAACAAGTTGATGATAAAGATTAGAAGAGTGACAGATAATCTCAAACTCAATGTAATCAGAGCATATGATAAATTTCTGGTCCTATCACATCAATGTAACGTTTTTTTTAATTTGGAAAGCAGCACTCCTTGAGCTGAACAATGGACTTTGTTAATGCACAGAAACTTTGCTAAATGGAAATTTATGAATCTATTTCAGCAGTGTTTTTTTTAATATGGAGCTTTACCTAGATTTATTACAAAACAATGACTCATCTTTTCTTGGTTCTTATTCCAGACGATCACATTGATCATGCGTTAGTGCACTTTCTTAACAGCCAAAGAGCCAAGTTTCAAAATTTTAATTAAAATATTATAATTATGCAGATAAGTAAAGCAAAATATACGAGCATGCCACAAGTTTAACTTATTCATATTTTTAAAAAATCATTTAAAAAATCATCACGTCTTGTTTAAGGGGGAGGCAGAGTGAAGTACTATAATGCCATTTATCTTCAAAACTGGCAAGCACAAAACTGGAAGGAAATAAATAACACAAAAACAAGTAACTACACAGTGCTTTCATTATTCTGTGTTTTTTGTATAAATAAATTGTTTGATGCTTGACAATGTATTAAATGTCAAATATCTTCCACATAATCATTAATTATGAAATAATTCATATTTATCTATTGGATGTAACATGAATTTACAAAGAATAAATATCATCTAGTATCTAGAGACTTAGCCAATACACATGGGCCACACTCAATAAACAATTAATTATGAATGAAATTTGCAAAGTTATTTATTATGGCATGTCTTTGAAATGATGTTTTCAATTAATTTTCATTATCACTTGTACATTTGAACCAGCTAAATTATTAATATTTGCATTTTATATTGCTGCTGCTTTTGCATCACTTTGGAATGCAATACCAATGCAAGATTAGAATTGCATTAGAAATTCACTGAAATGATGAGCAGAATATTTCATTTAGTTTAGAATTGGTGCTATATAAAATATTACAATAAAAGACACTTCCATGATATAGCTCCTCCAACAAAATCTGCTTGAGAGTTCAGCTAGGGAAATAGAGTAAGTGGTCCCTGTGATCTCTAAGCTTGGGCTGATAAGTATCAATTAACATTTGTGTCACACACTGACAGCCACCTTCAAGAGAGGATCTAACCACCTTCTCTTAACATTTACTCTATATCCAGCATCTAATCCTTGACCATTAATATTCTAGGGGGTCATCATTGCCCAGAAATTCAATAAGACCAATCACATAATTACTATGGGTATAAAAGCAGATCAGAGACCATGCAGTTTTGAGCAAGTGGTTCACCTCCCAACTCTCTTAAGCCACTCTCTCACCTGTGATGCACGAGTCAAAAATGCAGTCGAACACCCTCCACTTGCCAGGATGAGAGCATTAAGAAAACTTGACACCATCTAGGAAAAAACAATTTGGTTCTTTGGCAGTCCATCAATCAGCTTAAGCACTGGGTGCAGAGTCTATCACTGACAAGGTAAAGTGAAGCAGCTGTCCAAGTGGGACTTTTTAGACTTGCAACATTTTTACCACCAAATATGAAAGCAGGAGTTAGATGGAAACAGCACCTCCTTAAAGTTCCCTCGGAGATCCCACGCAATCCCAACATGAACAGGAATTGCCACTTCCTCTGTGTCACCAGGTCCAGATCCTGGAAGTCTCTGCTCAATAGCTTTTTGTGAGTTCCTTCATCACCTGGACTGAGCAAGTCAAGAAAAAAGGTCCTTTAGCATGTTCGTAAGACTACCAAGATGACCATTAAGTACAAGCCTTGCCAGCAATGCCTTTATCCTGTGAATGAATCTAAAATATCTAATGCATTTACACTGCTGGAGTTCATCATTCTACGTCTACACAAAATGTTGGGACATAGAAAACTGCAACAGAAATAATGGTAGAAGGAGAATTCATAATAGCCTTCAAAAGGAAAGCAATAATTATTTGAAAAAATATATCAAGGATTTAAAGGCAAGAAAACTGAATAAGGACTGAGTAAATGATCCTTTTGAAGAGTTAACTTGTGGGCCAAAAGAATTTTTGAAGTGTCATGAATTCATAAAATTTCAGAACTAGTCTAGTTTGTTTTGTTAAAAATTAGACCAATATGAAATGATATTTTGGAAAATTGATTACTTTATTTGCAAATTTTTTATAGGTAAATCATATTAGCTGGCAGTACATAAAACAAATTCAAGAATAAAATTTGATTGTAAAGCTGTAGAGATTATGACATTTATGTCATTACTCTCTAATGCAAGCAGTCCCAGGATGAATTAAATTATATTTATGGTGCCTATGCTATTCTAGGAAAGAGACATACACTAAATATAGCTGCATCACAATGAATACAATTATCAACTATTTTGCTGATGTGAAATCTCAAAGCAACAAAACATTTTGTAAAATTAATTCTCAGGAGACAGGCAGTATTCATGTTCATTCATTCCATTAAATAATCATTTTCACAAGTGGTCGCACTAAATGGTAAATATGTTTTGGTTATTCAGCCCTTTGGGAAAAGAGCAAAATACTTAAAATTAATCAATTTTTCAGTGTCTTTAACACAATCATCCATTTGTCCTGCACAAAGATTTGGTTCACTTCCAGTGGAAAATAGGACCGGCTATTACAGCATCTTATTTCCATTTCCACATAAGCAATTCACATTCACAATGAAATATTATCCTTCAGCAAAATACATAAAATTTTTATTCATATTTTTGAGAGTTGCAGTTAGAACACCAAACTTGAATTTGAAGGAAAGGAAGTTAATGGTATGGATGCTGTAGTCTTTTGAAATGCATTATTTTTTTCCCCTCTCAGGAGATACTGCACTGAATGTCTGCTTGATTGCCTGGAGTGTGTTTTGTAGCTCCTTCCCTTTTGAGCACTATAGGTCTCATTAATGTGTAACTTGGAAGAAGGGAAAGGTGGTGATTTTGGTGTTCCCACACCACTCGTAACTTGTTGGTCTTCCAGCACTGTGAGATATCCATAAGGAAATACTGCCGACTGGCACATTCCAGGCTGCAGGAGTATGTGCTGAGGGATGCACTGAAGCTTGATGCAGCCAATGCAAAGGCCCTGCAGGGAAGGACCACAGTCTAGGCTCCTTCCGCTACTGCATATGGAGGGGCAGAGTCGGGTGGGGAAGCCCCTGAAACATTGAAATGACATATCACCCCAGGGGGTCACATCAGGGGCAGTGGTGTTACAGCTTTAAAAAAATTAAGTTAACATTACTGAGCATGAATGTAAAAGTTTTGCACTGTTTCTTCTTTTGTATATTTTTATTTTGAATAAAATTTAATTTTGATATATAAAAAAAATTCCCAGACTTCTATTGCTCTCGTCGTTCTTGCTGACAGCGGTCACAGGGCAGAGAGTTGATGTCACAAGCAACCTTAATGAGATGGTTGTGCGCACCTTGTTGATCCTGCAGACTGCAGACACAGTGCACTGAGTCCAGTAGCAGCAGCAGCTGCATCAATCATGCAAGTCACTCAGTACAGGGTGGTATTGATTTTCTGGAGTGTTTTTGTGCTCAAACCATCCAGATAAATAGTAGGTGTCCCTTTACATTCTCGAGGTGTGCCTTCTCGTTGACAGAGTTTTTCAGGGATAGAGGCCCCATTTTACAGCACTGACTCCATGTTTTGTTCTTACTGTTAAGGCTTTAATCTACTTGTTCCCTTATGACCTCTGATCTCTTTTAACCTGCAAGTTATTGATGGTTAAGGTGTCATGATTGTAGTATCATGGAATAGTCAAGGGAAAGGGGTAAGCCTGTAAAGATATCCATTGTCTGGCACTTGGGATTTGGCAGAATTGATGGAGGTTTGAGTGCACTCTGGCCTTCTAAGTTATTAGGTCCCCAGGTCTGTCAACAATCGAGGGCAAGTTTCTGACCTTCTTCCAGTTATTATTTTGTGGTATCTTGCTGTGCACACATCGGCTGCCGTTGTTTTCATACTATAGCAACAGCAAGAAGTATTCTATTGACCACAAACAGCATTGGTATACCATAAATTTATCAAAGGCACGTTACAAATGCAAATCGTTCTTGTCTCCTCAGGCCTGGATGTTCTTCACTTTGATATTGTGTCGGTGCTTCCTGGATTCTGGCCAAAAAAGGCACACTAACATTTTACTAGAATTGCAGCGTATACCCCAGCAGAAGTCTATTTTGTATGAAAATCCAACCAGTCTGTTGACAGAATTCAACCTGCCACAGGACAAGTTGGCCCACTGGTTCGTCTCTGTGTCCAAGAAGAGATCTCCCTTTGTAGAGATCTCCTCTCCTCCTCCTCACATCTCCTCTGGCAGGAGGGGCAGCTTTCTGTTCACCTCAGGCTGCAGCTGGTAAGAATGTCAGCACTGGATTTTCTGCTTCCACCAGGTCTCTTGTACCTGACTATATCACCACCATAGGATGAGGATTCTTGGCCCTAAACACACAATAACCATGAAAAAGCTATATCCTTCTACAGCTTCCACATTGATTTTTCACTATTAATTGTAAACATAGCTAATGTTCCCAAGTGAAAGAATGCAATGGATTGAATTGAACTGGATTCATGCTGTTGTCCAGACTCCACCCGTGTGGTTCACTCCTGCTTCCACTTATCTGGGTTGAGAATGTGTATAAGGAAAGGTTAGGAGAGTAAAAGATTGTGAGCCCTGAGACGTGAATTAAAGGGTACATCACTATGGCTGTAATAGACTGCTTGAAATAGCTGTGCTTCGCTTTGTAGTGCCTTGCTTCAGAGATTTTGCTTGCTTCAGCTAGTTTTCTTCAGCCTTGAGATATGATTATACAGTAAAATCAGTTCTTGTCTCAGCAAGTCTGCAGACTTGACTCTTGCTCCACTAAACTGACCCTGAGCCCACCGTGAGAAACCTTATGTATAGAAAGGTAATTGGTGGAACAAGATGGTCTGAAAAGATTAAGGAACTATAGCTTTTGTAGAAATAGTAACTTTTTAAAGTAAATTCCTTTGTAACCAATCACGATGTAGAAAATAAGTGCCATGCTGCCTGACTAATGCATGATCATTCCTTGTACGGTAATTGTTTGCACCTCTGAAAAAGTATAAGAATGAATGTAGATCAATGAATCTCAGAGACCACCCAATCCGGGACGTAGGTGCCTGGTTTGGTGCTCTCTCCTCAGATCAAGTAATGAAGAGGTTGAACGAGAACAGTGGTCTTTTGAGTCTTCTCTCCGACCGAATTCGACACAATAACCATGGAAAAGCTATATCCTTCTCCAGCTTCCACATTGATTGTTCACTATTACTTGTAAACATAGCTAATGTTCCCAAGTGAAAGAAAGCAATGGATTGAATTGAACTAGATTCATGTTGTTGTCCAGACTCCACCCCTGTGGTTCACTCCTGCTTCCATTTATCTGGGTGGGATGCCGAGTGTAGCCAAAGGTCTTCAACAGCTGTACTTACTTCAGCATGCCATGAGGAATTAAGTGAGTCTGTGCTGAACTTTTCAAGCAGGCTATAACCAGAGAGGAAATCCTGAAGATCTTGCTTACACAAACATAATCAGGCTATTTTGGATGCCTGCCAGAGATCTTCAAGTCAACCTGCAAGTAGCAAGATGGTTCCTTCCAATCTGTTTGATTCTGTCTGCAACACTGTTCAGAAGTGCAATGTATCAGATTTTTCACTAGGGAACCATTCATGAATCTTACACAATAGTGAGTAGATCAAACACTTTCCCCACCAAAGCATCTTTGTGGTGCTAATGGTTGAACATCAAGCATTTCTATACTGGACAGTTCATGGCCTTGAGGCAAGCAAACATATGAAGCTGGTACAATCAATTCAGTGATTTTATCAATCAAATTATCATGGGTGTGTTTTGTACATTAAAACTGAGGGTTCAAGGCAGATTTTTGGTTGTTGGTTCAAATTTGGTGAGTAATATTTGAATTTAAAGAATAGCTTTCAAGGCATGTGTGAACAAAACTGAATGCCAGTGAAAAGTCAAAGAGAAGTATATGTCATAAGTTATAGTTAAGGGTTAAAGTCCTGTAAGGTACAAAGTAAAGAGGTCATACTAGGGCACAATATTTTACTTCATATAATCTCTAGTAATTTCATATACATAGGCAGGCACGGCAGTGTAGCAGTTAGCATAACGCTACTATAGTGCCAGTGACCCGGGTTCAATTCCTGCCACTGTCTGTAAGGAGTTTGTACGTTCTCCCCGTGTCTGCGTGGGTTTCCTCCGGGTGCTCCAGTTTCCTCCCACATTCCAAAGACATACGGGTTAGGAAGTTGTGGGCATGCTATGTTGGCGCCGAAAGCGTGGCGACACTTGTGGGCTGTCCCCGGAATATTCCATGCAAAAAAGATGCATTTCACTGTGTGTTTCGATGTACATGTGACTAATAAAGAAATCTTTAAAAAAGTCTTATCTCATATTAGTTACAGTAGTTATATTTGTATGATTTTGTGTGTTCAGTTTTAATGTTCTTGATCATGCTGCTCTGTGAGCCCTAACTAGTTTCCTCCCACCCAGACAGGTTCAAGATACGTGGAAGGAAAACTAGGTACAGGAGGACAAGAGGATTCGACCCTTACACCAAGGTGCATTCAGCAAAGCATAGCGAGGCCTCAGCAGTGACTCCACTTCAGGTGGTTGTATTGCTGAGACCCAAGGTTTGTTATGAGTAAGACTGATGGTGGAGATCTGACTCCTGGAAAAGTTGCATAGCTCTTCATTTTACAGACTTTCAATATCTCTGATATTTAGAGAAACTTATAAATTATTTAGATTGCTTTCAATAAGTAAAACATAAGATCTATTTGAACATATGAAGGTATGAGTTGGGAGCAAGAATAGGCCATGGCTCCATAAACTTTCTCCACCAGTTAAGGTCCACAGGCTGTCTAGAAGGTTAAGACATGTGGGATCCAAGATTAACTGGCCAATTGGATCCAAAATCGTCTTGGTGATAAGAGGCAGGATGCTTTTCTGATTGGACTGCAGGGATTGGTGCTGGGACCTTTGTATTTGTGATACTTATTAACAACTTGGATGCGAATGTACGAGGTATGATGAATAAGTTTGCAGGTGACATGAAAGTTGGTGGTGTTGCAGATAGTGAGAAAGGTTGTCTGGGGCTATAGCAGGATACAAATTAGATGGAAAGTTGGGCAGAACGTTGGCAGAAGGAATTTACTTCCAACAAGTGTGAGATGATGCATTTTGGGAAGACAAATAGGGATAGGACATATACAGTAAATAGAAGTGTGCTAAGGAATGTTGAATAACAGAGGGACCACAGGGATCAAATCCATACTACCCGGAGAATGGAAATACAGGTAGTAGGGTGGTGAAGAAGGCATATGGCATGCTTGCTTTCATAGGTCGGGACACAAAATATTAAAATTATGATGTAAATGTTGCAACTTTACTAAACACTGGTTAGACTGCTCTTGGAGTATTGTGCAGCTCAGACTACAGGAAGCATGTGGTTGTGTTGGAGAGAGCGCAAAGAAGATTCACCAGGATGTTAGAGGACTTTAGCTATGGCGAGAGATTGGATAAACTGGGCTTGTTTTCTTTAAGGTGAAGGAGGCTGAGGAATGACAGAAGTATAAAGAAGCATAAATAGGGTAGATAGTGAGAATTGTTTTTCCCATGGTAGGGATATCACAAACAAGAGGGCATAGATTTAGATGAGAGGAAGGAGTTTTAAAGCGGACTTGAAGGTAATTTTGTTTTTACACAGAGAGTGGTTGATATCTGGAACTCACTGCCAGAGAAGGTGGTGGAATCAGATACAATCATTATGTTTAAGAGACATTGAGATAGGCAATTAAATAGGCAAAGCATAGAAGGTTACAGACCTAATATGATCATATGGGATTAGTGTAGATGGTCAACATGGACATGATGGGCTGAAGGGCCTCTTCTATATTGTACAACTCTTTGACTCTATGATTCTAAAATCACAGCTGATCTGATTGTATCCACAACCCTCCAATCCTCCAGTCCCATTGAACCCCCGCCTCCCAATAATCTTTCCCCTTGCTGTTCAAGTGCCACTATACCACTGCCTTAATATTTGAAGACCTAATTACACCACTCCTTGTGGAAGAGAATTTCGAAGGTTCACAAACCTCTGAGACAAAAAATCCCCGATCTCGTCTTAAGTGTGTGATCCCTTATTTTTAAGCAGTGACTCGCCTAATTCTAGATTCTTTCACAAGCGAAAACAGCCTCTCCACATCCACCCTGTCAAGATCTCTGATGCGTTTCAATCAATTTCCATCTCACTTATTTCAACTCCAGTGGATACAAACCCCAGCCTGCCTAAGCTTTCCTTATCAGACAACCTGCCTATTCAAGAAATACAAAAAAAAATGATTGAAATCACATTAAAAACAAACAGTCCCCATTTAATTGTGAAGTCCAGTGATGAAGTTGATTCAGGGAGGTGCCAGGATTCAGGTAAGTCTGCAACTTACTTGCAGGGATGTTGCGAATGTCAGCAGTTTCTGAACAAACCATTGGCCTCAGTCAGCACAATTCAGTCCAATGTTTTATTTACATATCAGAGGACAACACAGCCTATTGAAATCAGGAACTATTGACATTGGCAGCATTGTCTTATCAAATTGTCAGAGAACTGCCGAGAGAAAGGGCATTACTTGGCTTAATAATCACTGGATCTGTGCATTGACCACTGCATTGACAATTACTCAGCGATGCCTCACTGATCCTCACACTGCCAATATTGCAGTCACACCTGAGCTCAATATCCCCTTTCTTCTATTCTAGATTACCACTTGCTGTGCAACTTCTGGCCTATGATAAGGATATTATCGTAGCCAGGTCTGCTGAGTCTGCACAAACTCTTGTGAGAGCTTAATGATGGTCTCCTCCATGCTCCTTGTCATCTCCTGTATTCAGTGAGGGAGACCTGATAACTCACTCACCAACCTGCTGTATCTACATCAGCCTTGTCATGAAAATATCCCAAACACGGTCTTCATCTGAGTCCTCTGGAGCAGTATGAACACACCATCCCTTCTGAGGAAACCTGCATGAATTTCTGTATCCCTAGTCCTTGGTATATCTTCCTGCCGCATCCATTCCATTAATCTAAGCTTCTCATTCCTCGCAGTTCTTGTCGTCATCATCATCATCATCCCCCTCATGGTCCTCTGCCCTCCGATGACAAAGCCAAAGACGATATTAATTCTTCAGCGGCTAACGCATTTTATGCTGATAGTGTGGCAACAACGATAATGAGGATATCTACTCGTGATTGAATTAAAGGCAATGCAATGATCTCAATGAAACATTGTGAGTGAGCATGCCTGACAGATTTTGGGTCACACTTGCTCATCAGATGATTTGGAGCTTTGTGGTCACTCTACCAATGAGATGCAGGATGGTATCTTCAATATGGGACAGACGCTGGCCTCGCATCTGCACCCTCTTGTGCTGTAAGCCTAAACAGAAGAGATAAAGTACATTACTATCCCTCTGGACAATAAGGGAGGGGGTCAAAGGTTATAGGGATAGAATTGGAAAATGACACTGAGGTAGAAGATCAGCCACGATCTTAACGATTAGAGGAGGAGGTTCAAAGGGCTGGGTGGCCTAGTCTTTCAAAAATATTCTATGTTCTTATGGTTATTCTCTGTGTTGGGGATATTGGGAATATAGCGGATAGTTTGTTAATGATAGCATGAGGAAGGACAGCTGTGTAGGAAAGGATAGTTTAACTCTGTGTGTGTGTGTGTGTGTGTGTGTGTGTGTGTGTGTGTGTGTGTGTGTGTGTGTGTGTGTGTGTGTGTGTGTGTGTGTGTGTGTGTGTGTGAGAGAGAGAGAGAGAGAGAGAGAGAGAGAGAGAGAGAGAATACCAGAGCTGTGTATCTCTTACTCTAGAACTTACATTGTGTATGTTGTCCTACATTGTGTGAGATCACGAAATTTCATCCAGTTGTTATACTGTGTGGGGTTTCCACTCTTGGAGAAGACTAGCACAGACATCTCTAGCTATTCTTTTCAAATGGCAGCCAATCAGGTCTACTGCCTCTCTGCCCTCTCAATCATTCACTATGACTTTCATGTACCTTTGAGAGAAAATGGGAGCTGTCTCCTCTGCTCCTGCACTCTCTCTCCACCATGACAGTCACAGTGTCTGCTGCTGATGTCTGTCTTTCATGGGGATTGTACCTTTAAGGCTGACGCCCCTCTGTCATTGGCGCACAGCAGACTGGCAACTGCACTATATTCAGTGTCACACTGTCGGTTATGACACAGGTCCTGTTTTCGTGCATCATTTGTAGGTGTAAGCTAATGGCTAATTTTACAATTTTTATGCTGTGGGGTTGATTGAATGTTTGCAGTTTACACAGACAGTATTAGCAATCCAAGAAGGGTGAAATCCTGTTTCTGATCAAATACACCATATTACTGTGGAACTAATTCACTTTGCCATTTCTCTCTCTGCCTTCAAGAAGTCTAGGTCTCAATCCTTTAAAACCTCACCTCCTGCATAAACCTCACCATCTTATTTTGTTATGTTTCTTGAGATGTTCTTTCAAATGAAAGGCAGTACAAAAGTGCGCCTGAATCATTATTAACAACAGTGTCAGCAAGGTACAGGATTCCTCAGAATATGGTCAAACACATGGATCAATTAGGAGGATTAAAATAAAAATGGACCATGCTTGGGTATGGCAGGGCCAGGTAGGAAAAAAGATTTGGAATCACAGACTAAATGGATCATCAAGAAAATATAGAAGTCAAAGAGATCGTCTTAGAAATGAACCCCTCAAATGGGTGCAATCAGTTGCTCCTCAAATTTAGTCTGTCAAACTTTCCTCTAAAAACGTGGTCTGACTGGAACAAATATCTTGTTTAAAAAGCAAAATAAAAATGGCAGATGCTGGAAAACTGAAATGAAAGCATCTTCTACTTTTATTCCACATATCTTGTTCCTATTTTCTTATTTGTGCCCTGCTGTGTTTAATTTATACTCTACCTGTTCAGAAAATTGCAGTGTGGTTACAACTGACTGAAGTCGCACATCTAATAATGGTTTTGACCATTATGTTCTACTTAATTGGTGGGGAAACAATGCATTACTATCATTATAAAATCACATGAAAAAAATTGAAAGCGACATTGATGCCCTCCAAAGTAGACTGCTCTTTAGAAATGCCTTGAAGATGTCTTACTGTGCTAAATTTGGAATATAAATGTAAGTTCTTATAATTATCATCATTGACAACAGGTATAAAAGCACAGTGGCAGCGTGGATACAAAATTGTCCAAGGAAAGGATAAAAAGGGATTGGAGGTGAACAATGTTGCAAACTGGAAGGAATTTACAGAGTGGAGGTGCTCACTTGTCAATATCATAGCCATTGATACATGTTGATGATGTCAACTTGGTATACAGGGACATAATTTCAAAAAATGTAAATAAATTGAATTGCACATTTAAATGATAAAGAATACAAATACAGATGTGGGAAGAGATAGTCTTAGATTAAATTTAATGCAGTTAAGGAGGAAGTTTGGTTGGAAGAATGAGGAGAGCTGATATTAACTAACTGGGTCAAATTTAAGGTGGCTCAGCTACAAAGAAACCTGGTTGTGTACATGCACAAACCTTTGAAGGTGGCAGGAAAGATGAAGGTGCTGTTGAAGTGCACATACGATCTGTGCTTTATTAATAGAGAAACTGAGTACAAAGGCAAAGAATGTGAGCTGAACTTTATACTTTAAAAGCATAACATGGCCTTGGATATATTGCAGATAAAGGAATTCTAAGTCAAGAAAATGAGATAAATTGAATTCTTCACAAAGTGTAGGAGGTTAAAATGAAATTGATGGATTGTAATGATCTGGAAACAAATTCAATTGTCACATTTAACAGAAAACAGGATAAATACTTGAACAAAATATAGTATGAGAATACATGGGGAAAGAATATGGGAATGTAATGAATTATATTGTTCTGCAAAAGAGCCAGCAAAGGCTAATGATCTCTCCCTCTCTGGTGTATAATTATCTGGTTCTATGACAGATTTGTCTGTAGTTCAATATTAAAAATCACTTTTGTGATTCTGTAAAAAAAATTGTTTGGTTGAACAGTGATCTCAGGTGTTTGAACATTTCTGTATTCCTTTTGATTGAAACTGTGCCATGTTCCAGAAAAGGACTGGAATTTACAATAATATTCTGTAAACTAGTAGCCTGATTTATACATATTTTCTGATCTCTCCAGCTTCACCCAGTGCTCCATATGGATCCAATAACAAGCAAGGGTGCAGCCATCTGGAGAGATTATGGGTTGAAAATTTGAAAGTGCCTCATTTTTGTTAATGAGGTTTGACATAAGAGTGTGCTGTGAGTGTTACACCAACAAGTAGGGCAGTGCTGCACACAAATATTTGAACAGATGTACAGATTATTTGCAAAAAACAAAGTATCCGTTATGTCGTGTCCAGATCAATATTTATGGGGATGACATAACAGACACTTTCATTATCTACAAGCTATCATGATCACTTTCACTTCCTGGTGACCTCATTGATGTCTAGAACTCTGACAATTGGAGGGAATGTAATGTTTATTAGATTTTATCTTGTAACATTTATCTCAAAGCATTTTTGCTCCATGCAAGCTCATAATGGTGCAGGAACAGTAAGGGGCATGTGGGACCTTAATGAAAGCAACAGTCCATCTTCAAAACCAATGACACTGAAGGATTACAAGAGTAACAGGGATGGTGGGGACAGAGGAAGAATTAATGTGAAATCAGTACAGGATGAGAAATAAAAAAAGGTATAGAGAGAATGATTTCAAAGAAAGAGAGAGTAAAAACGATGCAGGAAAGAAAAGTAGGACAAAATTTAACAGAAAGCAATCCATCTTATACTCCTGAATTTCATTTTTGTTTAACTTTAAAACAGCAATAACCGCAGTATGATTATGGCATGATAACTATCTTCAATCGACAGCAATAGTTGTCCAAAGTTCCTGAAGTGCAATAGGATTATAACTGCAATGAGATGCTATTAAAAGGCACTATTGTAATAGGACCATTCATTTAATGAGAATACTTGTTCATCTACTACTATGTCCTGTGGTGCTTCGCATAAGATCAACAATGTGAAACAAATATTTTGGTTTTAAGACTTCTATCACATAATTTATAGTACTTTCAAAACATCAAATCTAATTAAGAAATTAAGCAGTGCCCACATTCTCCTGCAATACAGCTTGCTAGCAAATGTGTGCAATATTCACAGGTCTGATAGAAAAGTTCAGAATGAGTAGATACGGTGCCTTCCTTAGTGTAACAATTTATTTCTGCCTTTCCAAATTATAAGGGCACATTGAAATGTTTATAATTCATTAAAACATCACTGTTTTATGCTAAATTGAAAAAAAAACACCTTTGGTCATCACATCCCTCTCCATAGTTCCTTCCAATATCCCTTCCATTGAGAATGGGAATAAACAGTGAAGTGCAATAATCCAGATGGTGCTGGACCTGGCCCACACCTCCCATGGAATGCCTGCTGTTGCACTTACCTTTTGCAGCTACACATTTCCCAAGTTCCACTTGGGCTCACTGCTGTGACCATTCCAGAAATCTGTTAAAGACCTTTCTGACTTCTTCTGAAGAGATATTGAGGAACAGGTGAAAAGAATTTAAGTAACTTAAAAATATATTTCTAAAGCAAATAAAAATAATGAATTCATTTAAAACCACATTCAACTTACATAAATTAGAATGGGGGTGGGGGCGGGTGTCACTGTTTAAAAATGAAGAGCCGGCTATTTAATACAGAAATGAGTTGAAGTATTTTCTCTCAGGGATTGGAGAATGAGGGATTTCTCCCTATATTCAATTGTTGTTAGTTCTGAAGCTAGTTTGGTTTGGTTGTGGGGAAAAGCTCAACTATCCATTTTGACCTTCAGTCTCCAAATCTCTGAATTATAACCATTATTGTGCCATTGTAACAATTACGTTTCTCATGCAAGCCATTGTCCGAACCTCTCAAAGTCAGGCAGTGAATTGAATGCTAAATTAATGTGAACTGTTGATAAAATTTGTGCCCTGTCTCATTCCCATCAGGGACCAACTCAAGACTGCCCAAACTAATAATATTTTTTACATTGCCAGACAGATGTTCATTATAACCTAGCTGGATTCAGACCAAGACCCAGAGGTAAGTGTTATACACACTAACAGTGTAAACTTCTTTTCACTGATGAATGATAACAAGACAGCTAACATTTCCTTGTTTAGTTCTTTCTCCATCATGTAAATAGGAATTTAAATTAGTTATTTTAAAGAGGCCATTCTGATGTTTAAGCTAACAGAGGAGAACATTTCATACAAATACATATGTGTAGACTAGCATCCACTGCTACAACAGTAACTGCATTTCAAAAGTACTTCATTGGCTGTAAAACAATTTCAAACTTGTGAAGCTATGAAAAACACTGTGTGCAATTTAAATCTTTTTAATTTCAAATTTATCTTGCAATTCTCTGAATTTAAGATTATTTATTTATTTAGCCTATGTTTCCATGAGTTTCATTTCATCTCTCCTGATTTTCACACAGTATTTTATTTAGAATATCAGTTGGATAATCCCTGTTGTGAAGTTGTTTTAATCATCTCAAAGAAATTCTGTCATACATTTTGGTTTGTAGCTCTGTCGTACCAAGGTTTAAGTACATTTACTGAATTTCCTAACCAGCACAATATACTTGTATTGCCTCTTGTGTCACCATAATTGGTTAAGAGTGACACAAAAACAACTTAAAAGGTTTACATTGAAACAATTTAGTTGCTACACTAAATCACATATCAGGAGTTGGCAATGACTTTTACAAGTGACACAGTTAAAGAAAATGAAAAGTTAGTTATCTTTTTTTAGATCTGGGCCTCACTGGCTAGAATTTTTCTATTCTTAATTGTTCTTGAGAAGATGATGGTTAACCACCATATTGAATTTCTGCAGACCTTCTAGTGAAGGTATTCCTAAAATGCTGTTGGGGAGGAAGATGAGGAATTAGACCTAGTGACAATGATTCATGATAACTTTCCAAATCAGGATCGGGTGTGAATTAGATGGGTAAGTGGGAGAGGTCACAGGTTAATGAGTTGCCTAGGTGAGTAACAGCAGTGCATTTATAAATTGTATGCAGTGCAGCCACTATGCACTGGTGGTGCAAGGAATAAACGTTTGCGATGCTTTTTCCTGGATGGTACTTAGTCAGGGGGATGGCAGATTTCCTTCTTTGAAGGACATTAATGACATAACAGTCCAGTGACCTTTATAACGCCTGCTTTTGTACACTGGTGAAATATAAAATCTATATTGCCCCTGTAAACATGCTTCTCCTGCTGCCTTTTACTTCTTAATACTATCTGTGGTCTCTGCTGCATACACTGGGTTAAGATAAATGGCTATTCATCTTACTACTAACATTTTTTTTATTTATTCTGTACTTGAAATAGGGTTAGTTTCTTCCATAATGTGTGTAACATAATAAAAACAGTTCTCTCATAAAATTGTATTTTCTCTGAATGGTTTTCATTCTCAGTTTTTCTGTATCTTCTCACTAACTATCTTCACCAACTGTGTATAAAGCAATTGAAAATGTCCTGCTCCCAACACAGGGTACCAAAACATTTGGAAAAGAAAACAAGCTTGGGCTAAGTATTCCTCACATTTTCCTTCCCTTCATTAGAGAAGGAATGGCTCTATTCGGTTGTATTTTGCAATGGTTCTCCAGAGTCTAGGAATGCAGTATGCAGATAATCATGAACGCACACCTACAATCCATCACTCTAAGGCATAGCACCCAATTAATGAAAAATAATGTGTATCTGCAACCATCAATCTGCTACCTGCCAAGTCAGAAATCTAAATTTAAAGTCCAAAGGTTATCTAAATAAAATCTGGTTTGGCTTTAGCTGAATTCATTCAGTCCTTTTCTAATTGATATCAACTGTGTAAAAAATAATCAATCATCTCCGAGGTCTCAGAGATTGCTCTGTGGCTGTCCTGGTTAGAAAATAAAGACAATGTTTATATGGAATCCTTTCCATCCCTGTCAAGACATCCAAAGTGATTAATGCCAAATGAACTGCATTTGAAGTATAATCCTTGTTGTAGAGCAGAAAATACATCA
The DNA here is from genome assembly GCF_009764475.1 of Pristis pectinata. NCBI lineage: Eukaryota > Metazoa > Chordata > Chondrichthyes > Rhinopristiformes > Pristidae > Pristis > Pristis pectinata. Next base: position 94,202,797 of record NC_067409.1, on the reverse strand, counting down.
GTCAAATTGCACATAGCAAATTCCCACAAACAACAATGTGCTATGATCAAAGCTCTGTTCTAGTGACGTTGATTGAGAGATAAGTGTTGGCCAGGAAAGTGGAAATAACTGAAATGGTTTTGTGGTATTTTTACATCCACCTGAGAGAACTCATTGAGCTTTGCTGCAACATCTCAACTGAAAGGTGAAACCCCCAACAGTTTGGCAATGCTCCATTGGAACATTGCCTAGGATCTCTGGACTGGAATTTGAACCCATCTCCCTATGATTCAAAAGCAATGGCTCTCCCCACTGAACCACAGCTGATGCAAGCTTAGCAAGTAACACATAATAAGTGCCTATTTTCCACCAATTGTATCAAAAATATCAAAATGTTTGTACAGGACACAAAGTCATCAAACTTGACTGTGATGCCCCTTGTAAAAATAGAAGCCTGGATATCAAATTGATGGAAGAACTTAAACTTGGAGCTGCCACATTTTTTTAATATATTTTCATTTACTTGATGGAAGAATGTATTACTGAATATAGTTGCAAGATCCTTAAGATAATCTATACCAACACCACTTAAGTAATTGCTGCTGAGTCGTATCTGTATTCATAATTTTCAAATCATTTTCTGAGAAAAGGTAATTCCAACATAACCATGGATCATCTTTGTCATTTTGCAGAGAGCTGTGAAAGACAGATTACTGCAGCATTATTCAATGCACACACATCCATTATCTGAATGCGAATTTACGTAGCTGGTGATGTACAATTCCTAATGATTTCCTGCTGCTTTTCATTGCACTTATCTTTCTCTTGGCAGCCAATTTCTCTCCTTGACTATAATCTACTTGTTGAGTATGCACCAGGTTGACTGGACATAGTTTTAGTGGGCTGACTTCCCAGGTTTGCTCTGTACTGTTGAATGAGGAATCCCACCAACAGCACAGAAGACTGGCAGCTGCTTCTCCACTGAGTGGAAGGCTCTGCCACAGCCTTCCCTCAGGAATTGTCCATATCCAACATGGATCTCAATAGAAGACTCTCCCTTTTTATCATTGCATGACTGCTTTGAATGCTAGATGTACGGGCCTGCTGCTCAGATGGTCTGTGGAACATAAAAAGAATGATTTTTAGCACTTGTGAAAGACAGCGTTGATTCAAGAGAAACAAGAGACTGGTAAAGTGAGAGATTCATGGCATTTTGACAGTTCAAAGAATATGCTCCTCTCTGACAAATTGGAATGGTTAGTGAAATACTGAGACACCGACTTGTGAAAAGAAGATTTAATGCATTAAGGTATCTTGTAATCAAAAATCAAAGACTTTTGTGATGCAAATCATTTTAAATTCAACTTCACATGCAAAGTTTCATTATTTAGAATAGCTCTTATAATTCTGATCCACCATAACAGTGCAGATGTATTTTTCTTCCTCTGAGGAATAAACTTGTAAATAATCAAATCCACTGGTATTCCCAAAGCAACAATCATATTCATTCACATTGAATGCCTCAGAACAAAAATCATATCATGAATGGAAGAATGAGATAAATGAGATCCATAAGCTCCTTCATGTTTATTTTCTTTTGTGACTTGTCTGAAGCAATCATTATTCAGGATCTCTTGCCCTGTAGGTCTGAACATACTGCATAGAGCAGTACAACACAGGAACAGGTCCTTCAGCCCATGATGGCTATGCCAACCATAATACCAATTTAAACTGATCTCATCTGCCTGCATTTGGTCAATATCCCTCCATCCACTGTCTGTTCATGTGCCACTCTACATACCTCTTAAACGTTGCCGTCATATCTGCTTCCACCACCTACCCTGGCAGCACATTTCAGGCATCTATAATATTCTCTAGGTAAAAAACTTGCCTCATAGATCTCCTTTAAATGTTCCCTTCTCACCTTACACCTATGCCCTTCAGTATTTGGTCTTGCACATTGGGAAAAAAGCTCTGACTATCCACCCAATCTATGCCTCTTATAATGTTATAAACTTCTATCAAGTCACACCTCCACCTCTGATGCTCCAGGGAATACAATCCAAGTTTGACCAACCTCTCCCATAGCTAATGCTCTTTAATCTAGGCAACATTCTGGTGAGCCACCCAAAATGCAACACCTCACGTTTCTCCAGATTAAACTCCATTTGCCATTTCTCAATGGATCTATATCCTGCTGTATCCTTTGACAATCTTCCTCTTTACCTGATGCAGGGTTGTGACCCGAAACGTTTACAATTCCTTTCCCCCACAGATGCTGCTCGACCTGCTGAGTTCCTCCAGTAGATTATAAGTTGTACCTTTAGTACAAAGTATATGAAATTCAATCAATGTGGAGCTAATATAGTTTAACTTCCATGTTTTTTAGAGCTTGATTCAAAATCAACATGCAAACTGACGAGAAATATGAAAGACAAATTTAACTATGTCATAAGATTTAACTTTAAATAACAGGCAGTATTTAGAATACTAGTTAGTATTACCTATTTGTTATGGTCATTAGTTATGCATCTATCTACAAAGAAATATGAATTGTCATTGGACTGATCAGGATGGTCCTCTATTTAATTTCTCCAATGTTATAAAAAATCAACTGCCACAAAGTCCACTTTCTGTTTTTGTACAATCCTCCCACTGGGATTCCCTCATCAAATATGTTATCAGAAGAATAAGATAAGTATTTGTACATTTGATCAGAAGCAATGCAACTGGTTGAGCAGAACCATTGGAGAAAGAAACACTGGTTCCTTCATGCTAACTGTTTATTTCCCTCTATAGATGCTGCCTGACCTGCTGAGTTCCTCCAGCACTTTTTGTGTGGGTAGTGTGAGAAAGACAATCAACATTTCAGGTCATTAACATTTCATCAAAATTGGAATTTCAGTGAAAGATCACCAACATGAATTCTCTGACCTGATGTTTTATGTCAGATCTTCAGCATTTGCAATACTTGGCTTTTGATTTAAGAAGCTTTTGAATTTGCATATTCAGGAATTAATTTAGAATACGAATGGAATGAATTAGAGAGAAAGAAAGACACTTTCCGGAGCACATCTCATCCTTGAGATGTGTCTTGCAAACATTTCTTGCTCCTTTACTCTGCCAACCATAATCATTGCTGAAGGAATTGAAGTAGCACTGTTTGCCAAAGCCCTGGGATTTTTAACCTAGGAACATAGGCAGTAGACCGCTGTCCTGTCATTCATTGAAAACATATTTTTCAATTTGTCTTTGAACAATCTGAATGCTTGTCTCTGGTTTAACAAACAAAGGGGCAACACAGTAAGCTCTGCCGTCTTTACACTAACTGTCCTGCCACCTCCAGCAGAATCGTCCCTGCTTTTTCATTCTCAAAACATAATTGATGAGTTGAGGCTCTTAGAAGTAGTATATGGAAAATAAAACTCAAAGGAAAAGAATATAGTGGCATTAATCTGAAATGGTACTTATTTGGACCAGATTAACCTAATGCCCTTCTATCCATCACCTTTATTTTTTATTATTCCACTCAGCAGCAAGGCTGGATGTATTAGTATCATCACAGGCAAAGTGTGTTTTCCAATGAAAGTCTTTATAATGGCAATATCTTAAGGCACCACACCTTTTCTTGTAATAATGAAACCTTTGCTACTCTAGATTAAAATATATATTTGTGTACACATTTAGTGATAGTACAAAAAAAAGATAAATTGGAGTCCTAACTATGCTCCAGTTAGGACTCCAGCTTATCTCATGAGCCAGCTATAATTTTCTTTTACATTTTCTGCAACAAGAATAAGTATCAAAAAACATCCAAAGTTCTGTTTTAAAAAATCATGGATTGCTGAAGGGAAGAATATATTTCATATTTGTGCAGATTCTCTGATGGAGCTTTCCAATTCACCCCAGTCCCTTTCTCTAAAGCATTGGAAATGAACATTAGACTTTGCTTTCATCATGCTTTCAGGTACTGCATTCCAGGTTCATGACAATTTGTTTTGTAAAATAAATTCTCATCTATCACTGATTAATTTGACAATTAAATTTGTCTCCTGTTGCCAACACATCAGCCAAAAAATAATTTCTTTTTTGTTTACTTTATCATAATCCCATCTGATATTAAGACCCTCTGTCAAATATCTCCCTATCCTTTGATATCTGAAGACCATTTGAACTCATCCACCGCAATATAACTGCAGGCACAAGAGACTGCCGATGCTGGAATCTCAGACAAAAAACAGCAATTATGGAAATTTGTTTTGCCCTGTCTGTGTGAAAATGAAACAAAATGTAGGGTCTTTGACCTGAAATGTTAACTGTGTTTCTCTTTCCACAGATGTTACCTGACCTTCTGAGTATTTCTAGCATTTTCTGTTTTGTTTTCAATGAAACGTATGTTGATTCTAATCATGTGTCAAAAATTGCAGAAAATACCTTAATATATTTTCTTTCACATACTTTTAAATTTATTGGTATCCTTCCATCCAACCATTCAGCTGACCCTATCCCATCCCCCTCACCAGCTTCCTGAAAGAATATCTTGGAAGGGCAGAGGTTACAATTAATCAGCTGGAGGCTTCCTCTTCTTCCCTTGGTGAAAATTCCTCTTGACTCAGTGCCTTCCTGTGACGAAAGTGTTGGATGTGAGAGAAGATTTGCTAAGTTTGGGTCTTGTAGTAAGATCTCCATTTTGTGATTAACATTCTAATTCCGCCAAAACTGCTGACATGAATAGCTTGTGGAATATGCTCAAATCCAGACCAGCTCTTTAAGGTGGTTGGTACAGAAGGTCATAAACATAACATATATTTTGCTTTCACTGTGGTGCATCTCTGTAGATAAAGAAATCAATCTATCCTACAATCTTTCTTGTAAATATGAGCAGATAGACAACATAAATATAAGAGTTATGGAGTCATACAACATGGAAAAGGCCCTTTGAACCACCTAGCCCACACCGACCAATGCACCCAATTTAGCCATCTCAAAACTGTCATAGAGCTTTCATGTACTAGAATCAAATATCAGAAGCAAAATGGAAAGCACAGCACTGCGCAGGAGGTACAATGTAGGACATACATAGACAAAAGATGAATGAGGCAAGCAAGTCTTTGGACCAGTGAACAAATAATGGTAGATAATGTAAGATCAGGACGAGGATTATGGAAGATGTATGAAATGCTCCACAGATAATGGTATAACAACTCTGTTACATGACTTAGTCTGTTACTGATCTTAGCATCCAGAACCTGAGGTATCCCAAAGGTTTCACTACCCTAAATGGTAGAAATTTGGCAAGTTGCATGTGCTAGGCAAATGTGTCTTGTACTACACTTCTGAAGTTTAGTTTAATTGACACCAATGCACAGTACAGTCTACATTTACCAATAAATCATGCATGTAGAGTTTGAGGTAAAGGGGAAAGGTCCACCCATAAGAAAATAATTCCAAGACTGATGAGTCCTGATGCAGGGGTTCGACTGAAACATCAGCAATTATTTTCCTCCCACAAATGCTGCTCGACCCATTGAGTTTCTCCATGAAATTGTTTGTTACTCCAGATTCCATCATCTGCAGTCTCTTGGAATGCCAAAACTATCACCAGTATACCTACCAAGGGATAAGGTGACTATCCCTTCCAATAACACTGACATCACGGTGAACTAGAAACCTGCAATAACATGCTTCACATCTCAATAATTTTAATTGTAGTTGGATGACCACCTTAAACATGATCTGTTTCTTAGTATAATTATACATATCCTTTTCATTCTTCCAGTGTAACATAGATGAATATTAAGTACAAAACTCATTTTAATATTTGCTTCCAAATACTAACTGTTTGAAGTAAAAGGTACTTAAGTTAAGATAGTGATGAAACTAGTTACACATATCAATGCCAAAGTCAAATATTACATTTTCAATTCATTTCTGGTCTACTATAAGCCAAACCATATCACACATCTAATTTCTATTCCGTCTCCGGAATTCTATTTTTCAAAGTAATCATTTAGAAACTGATAGGAAACAATTTTGCAGCTGTCATGTGAATCAAGAAAGGAGTATGTTTTGAAAGTTGTCAAAGCCCTTTAGCAGTCAAAGCTGTAAATGAATTACCATGATGATTTGATTAACAGGAAGGAAAAATGAATGCAAGAAGAATATTTGCTTGTTTTTCTGGAATTTCGACATCTGCTTCAGAAGGAAAGTTATCATCTTACAAGCCAACGGCTTAAATGGAATGGACTGTTTAAATTTTGCTAAACATGTGGCATAATACAAGTTGCCAAAGGTAATTCCTTAAATTGAATGGTAAATATCTGGCTGTTGATTTATTGGGAAACTTGAAGTGTGGCTAGATTGTACAAGCAAGATATAAGACTGCTGACTGTCTCAACAGGTCTGACTGTCACTGAGAACACACTCATCTCCTCAGTAACTGTGTGCTGTCAGTGCTCAGTTAAGTTTCAAAATGCAAACACCTTACCTTCAGGAATTTTCATCTGCATAAGGGAATTATAAATATAGTTTGACTTGGCTCACTTGAACTTCACATCCTGTTGGTTGGTTAGACAGCAGCAATCACACACAGAGCATGTTAATTAGCAAATGAAGTGTAGAAAACCACATAAAATGATATCAGTTATTAAAATTTTTGATGCAAGAATGCACTGGAAAACAGCTTGCAATCTTCAAATACTTAGATAATTGTATGTCAGATTTCTTTCAATGTCAGTAATAATAAACAACAATAACTGGTTTCCTGAGCCTGAGCAGGTTGTAAGTGCTAATAGTTCTCCTTGCAGTCCTGTTCAAAATTTCCCCAATTAGTAACTGGAACACATCTTAGGTTCTACAACATCCAATTAGAAGAAAAACATCCAAAAGCCAATGATTGTTATAACTGAAGAATTATTCTATCAGGCAAAAGCAAAAATTGCAGATATGGAAAATCTGAAAGAATAACCGAAAATGCTGAAAATACTCAGAAGATCAGATGGTCATCTGTGTGGAGAATGAAACAGAATTAATGTTTTAGGTAGGTGACCTTTTATCAGATTTATTTTATGGGAATAATCATTCAGATCTTTTGAGATTCGGGCATTTAAAGTGCAACTACTGGGGCCTAGTACTGAAGCAAATAGCTGCTAAAGCAGTTAAAAATAGGTTGTAGCCAAAAAATAACAAACATGTTATGTATCAAGAATAGCAAGTGTGAAATGAAATATTAACCAAATATCTCAGTTCACGTGGAATAAGTCTTTCTGAAAGTTTCAAAACTGACTCAACCATTCAAGTTTCAAATAAGACAATTTATAGCAGAAATTTGAAAAATCCATTTAGTTTAGGATGACAGCTGTTTCCATAAATAATGCATACAGAATTGTTTACATATTATGGCAGGTTTCAATTTAAAGGAAGTATTGGCAGCCGATAACTTGATCTCTTTAATATTAACTGAGTTTTGGAAGATAAAGTGGTTATACTGCTGCACTACAAGCTTCAGGTCTTTTAGGTTGGGATAAAGTCCATCTTGCTCTGGAAACCAGTCACAATAAATAGTTTTCTCTTCTAATTTTATGCATTTTAGATGCTATCTTAGATAAGAATTTGAAAATAAAATGCCTGCATTTTAAGCAGTAATTTGCCTGTTATAGCTTTGATATAGAGGGAAGCAAGAGTGGCCAGATTTTCAGCCAGAAATATGCCAGCTACCATAACGGTAAACAATAAAAATAGCTATACATATGGACCCACTCATAAAATAGGCATTTTGTCAAAATGTATTTCCTGTTTGTCAACAGTTTGGAAGAAAACAAGCAGTGAAGTATTCATCATAGGTCAACTAAAGGTTTTTCAGTATTTTGTTATAAATCATTTTATTTGTAACTTGGATGGCTGAGTTAGTTTTGAGTCTCTCAGAAAGCCTATTCCTCAAAACCCAAATGCCAACACACAGTGGCTGATGTTGGGTTTGTACTTTCTTTCACACTTACCTTTCCTGCAGATTGGAGGGTGGCATAATTGACCTCTTGCTCTGCCACTGGATCCTGGCTGGCATACGTAAAGTGGTAGCCCCATTCATTTGAAAGGGATTCCCTGACCCGAATGGGATAAGAAGGATAAAGGAATGCAGGTGGCTTGTTTTCTCTTCATTTTAACTAATATTAATGTTCTTTTCTTGTTGTTTAGCATTTACAACTTTCATACTTCCAATCCTGCCCATAAATTCTGGCATCTTATTTTAAATCCAAACTCCAAGCCCATTCTTCTTTCCAAACTCTAGGTTTACATCAGGTAGCTATCCATTCTCCTGTCCTACACTTCTGGTTGGCTTTCCCATCCTCCAGTTGCTAGCTTGTACTCCCTGCTTCTGATCTCACCTCAGATCCAGACCTACAGCCTCCGAGCCTTAATTTCTAGCTATTTGCAAACAGCAGAGTTTGGCATTTGTCTAGACTGCCTTTATTTTTCAGTCTAACGGATGGCATAATGGTCACAAGTAACTTCAGGGATTTGCATTCACCATTTATTTGAATGGAGCGGAACTATCATAATTAAGAACAGAGGGACTTAAGAGTACAAATACATGGTTCCCTGGAAGTGATGTCACAGATAGACAGAGTAGTGAAGAAGGCATTTGGCATGCTGGCCTTCATCAGTCAGTGCACTGAGTATAGGAGCTGGGGCATTATGTTGCATGTACAAGACATTAATAAGGAGTATTAGGTACAGTTCTGGTTACAACTGTTATAGGAAAGATGTCATTAAACTGGAAAGAGCAAAAAGAAGATTTAGGAGACTGTTGCCAAGATCTGAGGGCCTGAGTTATAGGGAGAGGTTGGCAGGCAAGGACTTATTTCCTTGAAGTCTAGGAGACCGAGGGTGACCTTATAGAATTGCATAAAGTCATGAGGGGCATAGATAAGATGCATGCACTCAGTCTTTTTCTGAGGGAAAGGGAATCAAAAACTAGAGGGCATAGGTTTAGGGTGAGAGGGGAAAGATTTAAAGAGATCTGAGGGGCAACTTCTTCATACAGAAGGCAGTACATGTGCGGAACGAGCTGCCAGAGAAAGTGGTTGAGGCAGGCACAGTAACGTTTAAAAGACACTTGGACAAGTACATGGAGAGGAAAGGCTTAGAGGGATATGGGCCAAACACAGGCAAATGGGACTAGCTTAGGTGGGCATTTTGGACGGCATGGACAAGTTGAGCCAAAGGGCCTGTTTCCGTGCTGTATTACTTTATGATTGTATTACTCTATAACCTCATACTAACCCCACTGTTTAGGGAGAGTAGCAGCAGAGTAGCTCAAATGGCTCAGGAAATGTTCATGTGGAGTAACATTCAGTGTAATTTAGTAGTGCCCATTATTTTCTCAGATATCTGTGCTGGAATAAAAGTATTATAATTTCACCATGAGCTAAGTTTCCAGGATATTCCAACCCATCATTGTTGCCAATAAAACTGAGCTCAGAATCTGTTGATATGATCAATAAAACAGGGTATGAGTTTTGCATGGTATGGGTTAATACTGTTTTGCATTTCCTGTGTTACTTGTGCCAAGGTGTTTGCAACGGTATTGATTTAATTAATTTTCAGGGATTACTTTCTGCCAGTAACATTGAAAATATTCAAAGCTTTCTGACCCTTTTCATCTGGAATAATGTTTTAAAATTAAGATGGATAAAAGAGAAGGATTTATCTTCAGCACATTCATGCCCAAGAATAATCTTACACCTGAAGTATGACCAAAGTTTTCTCAAATTATTTACCTATTTTACATGTGGGCACTGTCCGTGTCCAAGATCAGAAGCCTGTAGTCAGTATTGATACATAAAGAAATTTCTTCAGTGCTTAGATTTGAACCTAGTGGAGACATCCTCAACCCTTTCCACTGCTCTCATTAATCATCATGACTGTAGACGAATCACTTCCAGAATATTTAAATATCATTGGTGCTCATAAATAAGAAAGCATGAACAGTATGAAATAAAAGCATCTGACTTTTTCCCATTATTAAAAAGATATTCATGCTTATCACACAGCTCTCAAATGCATGAACGTGAAGCTAATTCTAAGCTTTGGGTCACACTCTTAAACGGAAAAAATTAAATCTGTACTAGTTCTACATCTAATCATGCCTGCTTAATGTAATATATATGACTGATGTAGTCATGGTTGTGCACTCCTTCAAAACATTGTACCTATGGAAATATTATAACATGGTTAATACTGAATAAACTAATCCAGTTTGCCTGTTTTGGGGCAGATAGAGGAGGAAGAAATATTCTCTCTCTCTCTCTCACACACACGACAACACACACACACACACACACACACACACACACACACACACACACACACCCTCACTCTCTCTTACACTCTCTCACTAAATCCTTATATTTAATAGTGCATTTTTTAGATTAAGTTACCAACTATCTGGTGTCATAGTGATGACCATACGTCTCTTCATGCCTGTTTACATAATATACTTCTCTCTGTTCCTCTTCTATATCTCTCCAGGGCTATTATACATCTAACATTGCCTGTTCTATTTCTCTCCATGCCCATTCTATTTCTGTCTGTGCCTGTTATAGATCTCTCAATATCTGTTAAACATCTCTCCATGCTATACATTTCTCAGCATCTGTTCTGCAACTCTCCAGAATATCAGGCACCTCACTGTACCTTTTGTACATCCCACCATGTCTGTTCTCCATTCCTCTGTACATTTTATACATTTCTCCTTCCTTTTTTACCACTGTCTATGCCTGTTCTTCATCTCTCTGTGCCTGTTATATGCCTTTGTGCCTGTTATCTTCCCAGATTCCTATTTCTATTGACAAGATCTATAACAAGTTGGTGATCCATGCTCTAGGAAAAAATTACGATGTGGAAACAGTTACCTTTACTATGATACCATTAATATGAGATCTCTGATGCTTCTCACTTTCACTCTCATTTTCCTGTCAAATCTTTGTTGGAGTCTAACTGACATGATGATTAAGTCTAGCATTGACAAATGATTAAGACCCAAATGAGTTCTCTATGCATCATCAGTGAAGGGATCAAGATACAAATTACATGTCATCATGCTGCATTGTACAACAATGTTATGTAAATCTAAACAACATCTCATATAATTTCTCCTGGAAAGGGGAGGACATAGTAGATTTCAATGGTATGCTTCATGAATCCGTACAGTCACGGCAATTATAAAGCATCTGCACCAGCAATGTCCTTGGCTATTAACCAAGAAGAACCTATACAAAGAAAGTTCCAATTGGTCCTTGCCAAGGTGATTTTGACCAATCAATATATGAGTACAAGACTACTCATTATGAACTTGGTAGAAATATGTGCTGAGAAGCTGTATCAGCTCTCCTTTCAATTTCACATCCTTCAACTATAAACCAGTCAATAGGCCTCGACATTCCATGGGGCTGATCTTTCCTTCTAAAAGGCATGAACTGATGAGCTGCAAAAGAATATTTTGTGATATTGTTAAGGTTCTGGTTATCCATAATCACTAGCTGTGTTGAGGCATCAGGATGAGAATTAGGCAATGAGGCAGTGTCTTTTTCAAAGGGAGAAGTCCTAAAATGAATTCAACATGAGTTAATAGTCTTCGACTTGAAACATTAACTGTGTTTCTCTGTCCAAAAATGCTGCCTGATCAGTATTTTCCTTATCTTAATTTATGACCCAGCAGTATTTTGCTTTTATTTTCTGAATTTACAGAGATTTTCAGAACAAAAAACAAACTGCTGGAAGAACTCAGTGGGTCAAGCAGCATCTGTGGAACTAAAGGGATGGTCAATGTTTCGAGTCAAGACCTTGTAACAGGACTGAGAGTATTGAGGGAAGATAGCCAGTAAATAGAAACTAGAGCAGCCATTGTTGGAGCAGGCCAATGTTAGGGTGGGGAGCTGAGGCTTTGGTGAGAAGGGGCAGAGGCTAAGGAGTTAGCAACTTGAGGCGAGAACAGAAGAATTGAGACTCCTTGCTTGCTTGTAAGTTTCTCTTGCAGGAATTTAAAAGGTAGGTCAGCTAATTGTTAGTTAATAGGTGATTGGCTAATTAGCTCATTATCAGCAGCTAATAAAAAGTTAGGGTCAAGTGGAGTGGTCATTTTGGAGCAGCAATTTGAGAGTGAATACCAACCTGTGAATATCAGGCTTCAGTGAGGAGTGTGAGCAACACTAAGGTAAGGTGAGGGTAGATTCTTATTCATTTTTTCTGTCTCTTTATTTTCCCTCAAAGCCTTTTAGTCATAGCAGGTGATCTCAGACCCACATCATGCTCCTCCTGCACAATGTGGGAATTCAGGGAGGCTGCCAGTGTCCCTGATGACAACATGTGCAGGAAGTGTCCAGCTGCAGTTCCTGACAGACTGTATGACAACACTGGAGCTGTGCATAGATTCCTTTGGAGCATCCATGATGCTGAGGATGTTGTGGCTAGCACATTAGTCACACTGCAGTTTAAAGGCCTAGGGAAAATAGGGAATGGGTGACCAACAGGCAGAGCAGTAGCAGGAAGATACCACCGTAGTCCCCTGTGGTTATCTCCCTCCAAAGCAGATGTACTGTTAGGGGGAATGGCTCATCAGGGGAAGGCAGCAGTAGCCAGGATTCTGACACTGTGAGTGCCTCTGCTGCACAGGAGGGCAGGAAAAAGAGTGCCAGAGCTATTGTGGTAGGGGATTCCATGGTAAGGGGAATAGAGAGGAGCTTTTGTGGCCATAAATGTGACTCTTGGTTGGTGTGTTGCCCTCTCAGGTGCAAGGGTCAGGAGTGTCTCAGAGCAGCTACAGGGCATTCTGGAAGGGGAGGGTAAACAGCCAGTTGTCGTGGTGCATGTAGGTACCAATGGTATAGGAGAAAAGTGGGATGAGGTCCTACAAGATGAATTTAGGGAGCTAAGAGCGAGATTAAAAAGTAGGACCTCGTAGATAATAATCTCAGGATTACTACCTGTGCCATGTGCTAGTCAGAGTAGGAAAAGCAGCATAGTTAGGATGAATGTGTGGCTTGAGCAATGGTGCAGGAGAGAGGGTTTCAGATTCTTGGGGCATTGGAACTGGTTCTGGGGGAAGTGGGACCAGTACAAACCAGATAGTCTACACCTGGGCAGAACTGGGATCAATGTCCTAGAGGGATTGTTTGCTGGTGCTGTTGGAGAGTTTAAACTTCTGTGGTAGGGGGATGGGAATCCATGCAGAAAGACAGGGCAGCAAAGCAGAGACCAGAGCAAAAGTTAGATAAAAGTAAGAATGGAGTACAGAAAAGTTAAATGCAAAGGAATCAAAGGTTACTCGATTCTAAAAGGACAATGAATGTAAGGGCACTTTATCTGAATGTCCATAATATTTGAAAAAAGGTCAGTGAACTTGTGGCACAAATCTGTACAAAGGGGTATGATTTAGTGGCCTTCATGGAAATGTGGTTGCAGGGTGGAGATGAGTGGGAATTAAATATCCAAGGGTATCAGGTAATATGGAAGGATAGGCAGGGAGGTGGGATAGTGCTCTAATTAAGAATGAGATCAAGGCAATAGTGAGAGATCTTATAAGATCTAAGGAGCAGCATGTTGAGTCCATCTGGGTAGATATTAGAATAGTGAAGGGGGAAAAAATCACTAACACAAAATGTAAGAACAGAAAGTAAAGTTTCTATAATTATATAAAGCAGAAAAGAGTGGCTAAAGTGAACATAGGTCCCTTAGAAGATGAGAAGGAGGTATTAATATTGGCTAATGTGGAAATGACTGGGGTCTTGAACAACCATTTTGTGTCAGTCTTCATGGTGAAGGATGCACCTTGCTTGCCAAAGAGATGTTATGGATGTGATGAGAGGTGAGGACCTCTATACAATCGCTATCACTAAAGAAGTAGTGATGCCCAAACTAGTGGGCTTAAAGGTAGACAAGTCTCCTGGTCCTGATGGGATGCATCCCAGGGTACTGAAATAAATGGTGCAAGTTATAGTAGAGGCATTTGTGATGATTTACTAAAATTCTCTAGACTCTGGGCAGGTCGCAGTGGATTGGAAGACAGTGAATGTCACACCACTATAAAAAAGGATGTAGGCAAAAGGCAGTTAACTATAGGCCAGTTAGCTTAACGCCTGTAGTCAGGAAAATGCTTAAAGCTATCATTAAGGAAGAAATAGTGAGACATCTGGATAGAAGTGGTTCCATCAGGCAGACACAGCATGCATTCAGGAATGGTAGATCCTGTTTGACAAACTTACTGGAGTTCTTTGAGGATATAATGAGCACAGTGATGGATGTTGTACACATGAATTTCTGGAAGGCATTTGATAAGATGCTGCATAAAAGACTTATCCATAAGATGAGGATGCATGGAGTTGGGGGTAATGTATTAGCATGGATAGAGGATTGGTTAAACAATAGAAGGCAGAGTTGGGATAAATGGGTGTTTCTCTGGTTGGCAATCAGTGGTGAGTGGGGTGCTGCAGTGGTCGGTGCTGGACCTGCAATTGTTCATGATATTCATTAAGGATTTGGAAGAGGGGACAAAGTGTAGCATATCTAAGTTTGCTGATGACAATAAATTGAGTGGAAAAGCAAATTGCGCAGAAGATGCAGAGAGATATAGGTAGGTTAAGTGAGTGGGCAAGGGTCTGGCAGATGGAGTACAATGTTGGTAAATGTGAGGTCACCAACTTTGGAAGGAAAAATAAAGGACCAGATTATTTAAATGGTGAAAAATTGCAGTATGCTGTTGTGCAGAGGGACCTGGGAGTGTTTGTGCATAAATTGCAAAAAGGTTGATTGGCAGGTGCAACAGGTTGTCAAGATGGCAAATTGTTGGCCTTCATTGCTAGAGGGATTGAATTTAAAAGCAAGAAAGTTGTGCTGCAACTGTACAAGGCACTGGTAAGGCCACACCTAGAGTACTCTGTACAATTCTGGTCTTATTTGAGGAAAGATATACTGGCTTTGGAGGTGATGCTGAGGAGGTTCATCATGTTGATTCTAGAGATGAGGGGGTTAGCCTATGAGGAGAGATTGAGTTGCCTGGGGCTATACTCAAATTCAGAAGAATGAAAGGGGATCTTATAGATGCATATAAAATTATGAAAGGGATAGATAAGATAGAGGCAGGAAGGTTGCTTCTGCTGGTAGGGGAGACTAGAACTAGGGGATAGAGCCTTGCGATTCAGGGGAGTAGATTTAGGACTGAGCTAAGGAGAAACTGCTTTTCCCAGAGAGTAGTGAATCTGGAATTCTCTGCCCAGTGAAGCAGCAGAGGCTACCTCATTAAATATATTTAAAACACAGATGTTTGCATAGTAGGGAAATTAAAGGTTATGGGGAAAAGGCAGGTGGGTGGATCTGAGTCCACAGCCAGATCAGCCATGATCTTATAGAATGGCAGAACAGGTTTGACGACCCAGATGGCCTACTCCTACTGCTTACGTTCTAATGAAACCGGCTACTAGGTAATAGGTGCAACCAGATAAGCAGCAGTTTTGTGAAGTTAATTGTACAATAAGTGGTAAAGGTGGAACCATCACCAGTTTTCAGATTTCTTCTTTCTTATGTTTGAAATAGATTGTCAGTCAAGTAAATGTGATGCAACAGATCTATTGGACACTTACCTCATTAATTAATTAATATTGTTTTGTTTCATGCTCCTCCAGACTTTACTTTCTTGATCTTGTCAACAGCTACATACCCTCTGAATCTCTTCTTTCTCTGAAACTCATTCTCAAACAGAACTCAAGATAATGCTCTTTGCTCCAATTTACCCAGTGAGGAGAGATGCAAATTAATTTCTTTGTTTTCTTTTCAAGAAAAATAGTTAAGCCCCACCAACAATTCTGAAATTCAATGCAACATTATTTCTTAGGCATATGTCCTTCCAGTTAAATTTGATCAATCACATCATCCTTGCTGCAATGGGAAAAGCAGAACATATTTCATATACTCAGCAGGTGAAGCAGCACCTGTGATGAGGAGAACAGTGTTAATCTTTCAAGTCGATGATCCCTTGTTTTATTTCTGCATTCTGCATGTTAGCCTGTTTCTCCCCTCTCTGTATTGATATGGTCATTATTTTTGGTAAGGTTTGATTACTTGTTTATGTTAAGCCAAAGAGAAATGGAAAGACGTCTGTATTGACAAGCAACATTTGAGTGTAATGGAAGTTCTGAACTTTAACACTTACATTTAAACTCAAATTGGAGAGGGCAGTATAGTTTTACTTTGGAAACTATACATGTCAAATACATCCTTGTAACAAATAACTTTTGTTTCATTTAAATCACAATTTGCCAGAATACACAAAATGTTATCAATTTGGACCTGAGGCCATCATTTTTTGGGCTCTTAATGAATACCCTAAAGGTGAGAATAAATCAGTGCTAATGATGTATCTATCTGCTCCAGTTAGACCTAAAGGACTAATCTTTGAATGCCTCAAAGTTTCATGGCTAATGAATTACTTTAGAAGTGAAATTGCTGTTGATATGTGGGAAGACATGGCAGGTAATTTGTGCAAATTGCCAATGAGCAGAATGAACTGTTCATCTGTTTCAGTGTTGATTAAAGCCAGAAGACAGGACAGGACACCAGTTTTTTTTGTTTTCCCTTGAATAGATCTGTGGGATTACACACATCCATCTGTGAAAGTTGATAAAGCTTTAATGTCTCATTCAAGGGTAAAGCCTTCAAAACAAACAGAAAATGCACACTGACTCCAACATATTGAAATAGAAATAACATATCAAAACATTATTCTTTACAAATTGAGAGTGTCAGTCAGGTAAGGTTGTCAGTAGCTGGCCTGGAAAATCCTTCACATCAGGAAAGGCATAAACTGACAAAATATTGAAGACTAGCTTGTGTTGTGTGAGCCCACTGCAGAATTCCACTGTGCATGAAGCCCAAAGATTCATACACAGTAGAAGAGACATTATCCAGAAATTTCCAGCAAAATTTTTGCTTTGTACATTCTATCATTGCAGAGCGAGTTGGGGAAATTGGGTAAGTCACAGGTCAAGGGTGAATGTCACATTTCAGTTTCAGACCTCTTTACACTTCACTGAAGCAGATCTCACATTCGTTGTGAAGGTTTACTTTTCCTTAAGTGGTTCCACATATCTTCAGGCCATGTAAGCACCAGATGGAATTTAACAAAAGAACTACCCAAATGTGTTGCATAGGATAGGACAACATTGTATGTGTCCTGGTGCTTGATTTTTTTTAAAACAAACTACTCCAAGCACAAACAATTGAGTGCCATGAATGATGCAATACATATTTGATTGCTTCAGATTAAACGTTATGTTCAGTGATAAGATTTCCAAGCCATTGTTTTGTTGGCCAGGGAGATCTCCTGTTCAATACCTATAATGAATTAGCTTAGTTCACCAAGGAAAACAATGGGTCTACAGCAAATAGTAATAATGGTCCCAGATTTAGGAATGGAAAATTAAACAGGATTACCACTATTCATCCAGATCTAATATCTTCTGGTGGAATTTCTTTTGTGTAAGTGAAATGCATTAGCAGCAAAGAGATTGACATTCTGCCAATGGCTATGGCAATGACTGTGCTATTTTAACCTTATGGTCAAATGAAAACACCAGAGTTCAGGGAAATGTTTCTGTATTTATTCATTTATGGGTGGGATGTTGCTGGCAAGGCCAGTATTTATTGTTTCATTCCCAATTGTTGTCTCCAGACTATTACATTGGCCAGATAAGAGTCAAATCACACCATCCAAAGAAAGTGTTCAATGTTATTTTAAAGGAGTGTAAGAACAGGCTTTTATAAAATCAGTAGGATCTAAACCCATCATTACATGATAGGCAAGTTAGGTTAAATTTAATTCAAATTTGAAGTTCAGCCTTGCAGATAGTGAATGGGCACTTACATCAGAGGATAATCCACAGCAGTTTTCAGATTGAGTCCAGCACATTTTTTTCTCATGTTATAATCATTAATCCTGCAGTACAACAATCACCTAGTCAAATGAAGAACATGGGCTCACATTGGAAACAAAGATACAACAGCTAAAACTAAATATAATAAACCTATAATTCAAACAGTGATTTAATTAATACTTATTGATAGCATAACAGCTTTCAGATATGTGATTTCAATGGTTGCAGATCCCAAAACAGAGGGGGTTACATTCACTTTAATCAGTAGCACAAAATGTGTGAAATTGAGGCTGTGCACTGTATCCCACTGTTAAAACAATGGTCAATTGAATTAAATCTCAGAAGTGGAGTAAAATACACAGACTATGCTGTGCCAAAAAAATAGTAATTATTTCAGCTACCTTACCAAGTAACCATCCACAGATCAATTTCAGTAGTTATGTGTTGATGAGAAATAACACTGTAAATGTACAATGAGTAATGGGCAGAAAATTGCATCTCCCTGCACAGATTTCCTGAATTTTTATCCAGTAGAAATCTGTCTAAAGGTTTTTTATTTTTCACTTTGTGCTTGATAAACTGGAATAACATTGTGAAGCAACACACAAAATGCTGGAGGAACTTAGTGGGTAATAACATTGTATATTCTAGCCAAATCAAAACATGAGGTATAAAAGGGGACTGGCACTTGGATCAAGTCTGAATATAATACTATAAAGTACTGACCTCAGGCATTACAGCAAAGATCTGATGGTCAATTTATGCCAAGTGATCACTTTGCCAGGTATTATTCACCAGAGACACAGCAGTGGAAAAAGTGACTTGGTTAGTGATACATCAACATGGATTCAATAAGAACTACACACCTGCTTTGCCATACATAATGGGACTTCCACATAGAGAAATTTATTATTCCACTAGCATGACTGGGAGCTTGCCTTGAATAATGAATGAGGATTGACCCTGTCAAATATTCAGAGGGGTCTTAGTTTCTGACTGGTGCAAGCAAAATTTGCCAAAACCAGAATCATGCTTGGAAAATCTCCCCCTTAGTTTCATTAGTTGCCTGATTTGCAATGAGATAAAATGCTTGAGATTCTAAAAGTATGAAGTTACATATCTGATTTTACTTAGCCAGTTCTGGACTACCCATTAACAATGCTGTGAGAGGTTTAAATACAATTCAACATCAACACTGGTAGGTTTAAAAACAACTTAACATCTACAGATATTCTGCAGAATTGTACTGAATGGATTACCTGCAGGTTACTGTGTGCAAAGTTGCTGAATGAATGCTTAAAGCATTTGTGCCAAATTCTTTTCTCCAGTATTTTAACTAATTTCATTTCAAAGGGGTTAATTCCTCTTAAAATAGCAAAGGGAAGTTATAATAAGGATAATACAAATACCCATACAATGTTATAGATATGACTAATAATTTGTTTGGTCAATCAGGAGAGGATTTGCTGTATAGTGGCCATCATTACATATGGGGAAAGAGAATAAACCATAGGTTATACTCACCTCCCAACATTGATTCCTTTGAAGTCAATGAAAATAGTTACATGGACATCATTTACAATTGGCAGCCAATAATTTGTACACTCATTAAATACATTCAATGAATCTAATGGCATAGGAGGCCATTTGGCCCTTCATGCTCATTATCATCTCTGATTGCTGATAAGCTCAACTGAATCTCCAGTTTGGATTCTTACAGAAATATCATTCTCAGTTTTCAGCTGTTAACAAAGAACCTAGAACATTACCGCACAATACAGGCCCATTGGCCCACAATGTTGTGCTGACATTTTATCTTACTCTAAGATCTATCTAACCCTTCCCTCCCACATAGCCCTCCATTTTTTTCTATCCACAACACCTCCAACCTTCGTATCATCTGCAAACATACTAACCCATCCCTCCACTTCCTCATCCAAGTCATTTATAAAAATCACAGAGCAGGGGTCCCAGAACAGATCCCTGCAGAACACCACTGGTCACCTATCTCCAGGCAGACTACTCTCCATCTACAGCCACTCCCTGGGGAAAAGGTGCTGGCTGTCCACTTGATCTATGCTTCATCTTGTACACCTCTATCGAGTCACTTCTCATCCTCCTTCACTCCAAAGAGAAAAGCCCTAGCTCACTCAACCTATTCTCATAAGACATGCTGTCTAATCCAGACAGCATCCTGGTAAATCTCCTCTGCACCCTCTAAAGCTTCCACATCCTTCCTATAATGATGCGACCAGAACTGAACACAATACTCCAAGAGTGGTCTAACCAGAGTTTTATAGAGCTGCAACATTACCTCGCGGCTCTTGAACTCAGTACCCCGACTAATGAAGGCCAACACACTAATGTCTTCTTAACAACCCTATTGACCTGCATGGCAACCTTGAGGGATCTATGGACTTGGGCCCCAAGATCCCTCTCTTCCTCCACACTGCTAAGAATCCTGCTATTAACCTTGTATTCTGCCTTCAAATTCAATCTCCCAAAGTGAATCACTTCACACCTTTCTGGGTTGAACTCAATCTGCCATTCCTCAGCCCAGCTCTGCATCCTATCAATGTCCTGTTGTAATCTACAGCAGCCTTCTACACTGTCCACAACACCAGCAACCTTCGTGTCATCTACAAACTTACTAACCCACCCTTCCACATCCTCATCCAAGTCATTTATAAAAATCATAAAGAGCAGTGGTCCCAGAACAGATGCCTGAGGATCACCACTGGTCACCAACATCCAGGCAGAATATGTCTTCTATGGGTGAATCAATTTTGAATCCACACAGCCAAGTTTCCCTGGATCCCATGCCTCCTGACTTTCTGAATGAGCCTTCCATGAGGAATCTTATCAAATGTTTTTACTAAAATCTATGTATATCACATCCACTACTTGACCTTCATCAGTGTGCTTTGTCACATCCTCAAAGAATTCAATTAGGCTTGTGAGGCATGACCTGCCCCTCACAAAGCCATTGCTGACTGTCCCTAATTAGCCTATGCCTCTCTAAATGCTCATAAATCCTGTCTCTAAGAATCTTCTTCAGTAATTTGCCCACCACTGAAGTAAGAATCACTGGTCTGTAATTCTTAGGGTTATCCCTACTCCCTTGAACAAAGGAACAACATTTGCCACCCTCCAATCATCTGGCATTACTCCTGTGGCCAGTGAGGATGCAAATAATATTGCTAATGGCGCAGCAATCTCTTCCCTCAGGTCCGATAATGACCTTGGATATATTTCCTCTGGCCCTGGTGACTTATGTCCTAATGTTTTTCAAAAATTCCAGCACATCCTCTTTCTTCACGTTGACATGTTCTCACTTATCAGTCTGTTGTACACCATCCTCTCAAGTGTCAATATCTCTCTCACTGGTGAATACTGAAGCAAAGTATTCATTAAGGCCCTTCCCTATGTCTTCTGACTCTAGGCACATGTTTCTTCTTTTATCCTTAATCGGCCCTACCCTCATTCTAGTCATCCTCCTATTCTTCACAGACATGTAGACTGTCTTGGTGTTTTCATTAATCCTACTTGCAAAGGCCTTCTCATGTCCTCTTCTAGCTCTCCTAAATCCATTCTTAAGCTCCCTCCTGGCTACCTTGTAACTCTCCAGAACCCTGTCTGATCCATGCTTTCTAAACCTTTGGTGAGCTGCTTTCTTCCTCTTGACAAGACATTCTATGTCTCTTGACAACCACAGTTCCTTCACTCCACTATGCTTACCCCACCTCAATAGGACAAACCCATCCAGAACCCCATGCAAGTTCTCCCTAAACAATCTCCACATTTCCATTGCCCACTTCCCCAAGAACATCTGTTCCTAATTTATGCTCCCAAGTTCCTGTTTAATAGCATCATATTTCCCCCCCCCTCAGTTAAATACTTTCCCATATCGTCTGCTCCTATCCCCCTCCAAGGCTATGGTAAAGGTCATGGAGTTATGGTCACTGTCTCCAAAATGCTCTCCCACCAAGAGATCTGAAACCTGATCAGGCTCATTGCCCAGTACCAGGTCCAGTACAGCCTCTCCTCTAGTTGGTCTGTCCACATACTGTGTCAGGAATCCTTCCTGGTTACTCCTAACAAACTGTGCCTCGTCTATCCCCTTCACACTTAAAAAGGTGCCAATTAATATTAGGGAAGTAGAAATCACCCATGACAACAACCCTATTATTTTTGCACCTTTCCAAAATCTGCCACCCGATCTGCTCCTCAGTGTCTCTGCTGCTATTGAGGGGTCTGTAGAATTCTCCCAATAGAATGATCGATCCTTTCCTGTTTCTGATTTCCACCCACACTGACTCACTGGACAATCTCTCCAGGACGTCCTCCCTTTCTACAGCTATTCTACTCAGGTGATACAATGTATGCCAGTAAATGGTCATTCCTATATATATATATATATAAAAAAAAAATTCTACCTACTCAGTTGAGAGTAATTGCTAAAGGTCCTGCCATGTGGTATTAACAAGAAAAATGCAAAGGAAGACAATTGCATGCTGTTCATTGGACGTAGCATACTTTTTTGCAACCTGAGATTTTGAAAGACACAATAGACCATTTCATGAGTGGCTTAGTGTAAGAATGGGATCCTGAGGCTTTGGCTCAAGGGGCTTTGGTGTGAAGAGGTGGAGTAAGTGAGTGGAGGCTAAAGTAAGGCTCAGGAAAGGTCTTTTTTGTTCTTATTGAACAGTTTAGAGCATTGGGAATGGCAGGTAGGGCAGTAGATTGCTCCTCTTGCAGGATGTTGGAAATCAGGGAGACCTCCAGTGTCCCTAATGACTACACCTGCAAGAAGTGCATCTAGCTGCAGCTCCTTACAGACCATGTTAGGGAACTGGAGCTGGATGAATACCGGATCATTCAGGAAACTGAGCAAATGAGAGACAGGAGTTACCAGGAGGCAGTTACACCTAGGTTGCAGTACGGCAACCTACCAGGGGAAAGCCACAGTGGCCAGGTCTCTGGCACTGAGTCTGACTCTCCCACAGAAGGGAAGTGGGGGAGAAGAGGACTGCGGTAGTGTTAGGGGAATAGTTAGGGGATTCTGTGGATGAGAACGAGACTCCTGGGTGGTATGTTGCCTCCCAGTGCCAGGGTCAGAGATGTCTTGGATCGAGTCCACAGCAGTCTTGAGGGGGAGGGTGAGCAGCCAGAAGTTGTGGGATACATTAGTACCAACTACATAGATAGGAAAAGGGATGAGGTCCTGAAGAGGGAATATAAGGAGTTAGGAAGGAAGCTAAAGGGTGGTAATCTCTGGATTGCTGCCTGTGCCACGTGCCAGTGAGGGTAAGAATATGAAGATATGGTAGACAAATGTGTGGCTGAAGAATTAGCGCAGTGTGCAGGGTTTCAGACTTGTGGATCACTGGGATTTCTTCTGGGGAAGGTATGACCTGTACAAAAGAGACAGGTTACACCTGAACTCGAGGGACCAATGTCCTTGTGGCAGGTTTTCTAGAGCTGTTAGGGAGGGTTTAAACTAGGTTGGCGGGTGGGTGGGAACCAGTATTAGGTCAGATGATGGAGCAGTTAGTGTAAAGGTAGATGCATTATGCAGAGAGACTGTGAGGAAGGATAGACAGTGGATAGGTCATAAATGAGGTCAGTTGGATGGGTTGAAATATCTTTACTTTAATGTGAGAAGTATTAAGAATAAGGGCGATGAACTCAGAGCATGGATCAGTACGTGAATTATGATATTGAAGCCATTAGAAAGATTTGGCTGTTGCAAGAGCAGGATTGTCTACTTGATGTTCCAGAGCTTAGATGTTTCAAAAAGGATAGGGAAGCAGGTAAAAGGTGGGTGGGGGGAGTGGGATTGCTAATCAGGGATAGTATCACAACAGCAGAAAGGGAGGACATTGTGGAGGGATCGTCTACTGAGTCAGTGTGGGCAGAAGTTAGAAACGGAAAAGGAGATATCACTCTACTGGGAGTATTCTATAGGTCCCCCAGTAGCCACCAGGACACTGAGGAGCAGACAAGTAGGCAGATTTTGGAAAGGTGCAAAAGTAACAGCTGTTGTCATTGGGAGACTTCAACTTCCCTAATATTGATAGGCACAACCTTCGTGTGAAAGATTTAAATGGAGCAGAATTTGTTCAGTGTGTCCAGGAAGGATTTCTGACACTATGTGGACAGGCTGACTAGAGGAGAAGCCATACTGGATCCAGTACAAGGCAATGAACCTGGTCAGGTGACAGACCTCTCGGTTGGTGAGCATTTCAGAGATAGTGACCACAACTCCCTGCCCTTTCACAGATCCATGGACAGGGATAAGAGCAGACAATATGGGAAAGTTTTTAATTGGGGGAGGGCTAATTACAATGGTATTAGACAGGATCTTGAGAGTGTAAATTGGGAACAGATGTTCTCAGGGAAATGCACAGAAGAAACATGGATGCATTTTAGGGATCACTTGCATGGGGTTCTGGATGGGTTTGTCCCACTGAGACGGAAAAGATGGTGGTGTAAAGGAACCATGGTTGACAAGAGAGGTGAAATATTTTGTCAATAGAAGGAAGCATACTTAAGGTTTAGGAATAAAAGTTAGGCAGGGCTCTTGAGAATTATAAGGTATCCAGGAAGGAGCTTAAAAAGGGACCTGGGAGAGCTGGAAGGGGACATGAGTAGCCTCTGGCGAGTAGAATTAAAAACCCCAAGGTGTTCTACATGTACGTGAGGAATAGGAGAATGACTAGAGTGAACATGGGACTGCTCAGGGATAAAAGGGGAAAAATGTGCCTGGAGGTGGAGGAGGTAGGGGAGGTCCTTAATGAATACTGATGTACTGGAGCGTATTGAGGTTAAGAAAGAGGAAGTGTTGGAGCTTCTGAAAAACATTAGGATTGATAAGTCCACGGGGCCAGACAGGATATACCCCAGGTTACTACAGGAAGCGAGGGAAGAGATTGCTGGGGGTTGATGATATTTGCATCCTCCCTGGCCACAGGAGTGGTACCACAGGGTTGGAGGATGGCTAATGTTTTTCCCTTGTTCAAGAAAAGTAATAAGGATAATTCTGGGAATTATAGACCAGTGAGTCTTATGTCAGTGGTGGGCAAGCTATTGGAGAGGATTCTTAGGGACAGGATTTGTGAGCATGTGGAGAAGCATAGTCTTATTAGGAATAGTCAGCATGGCTTTGAGAGGCAGGTCGTGCCTCACTGGCCTAATTGAGTTTCTTGAGAAGGTGACAAAACAAATTAATAAAGGTAGAGGAGTGGATGTGATGTATATGGACTTTAGTAAGTGTCTGACAAACTCCCCCATGGTAGGCTCATCCAGAAAGTCATGAGGCATGGGATTCATGGAGACTTGGCTATGTGGATTTGGAATTGGCTTGCCCACAGAAGGCAGAGGGTGGTAGTAGATGGAGAGTATTCTGACTGGAGGTCAGTGAATAGTGGTGTTAGGCAGGGATCTGTTCTGGGACTTTGCCTCTTTGTGATTTTTATAAATGACTTGGATGAGGAAGTGGAGGGATGGGTTAGTAAGTTTGTGGATGACACGAAAGTTGGAGGGGTTGTGGATAGTGTAGAATGTTGTTGTAGGTTACAATGGGATATAGACAGGATGCAGAGTTGGATGGAGAAGTGGCAGATGGAGTTCAACCCGGAAAAGTGTGAAGTGATAGTTTGGAAGAATGAACATGAAGGCAGAGTACAAGGTTCATGGCAGGATTCTGTGCAGTGTGGAGGAACAGAGGGATCTTTGGGTCCAAGTCTATAGATCCCTCAAAGTTGCAGCAGAAGTTGATAGGGTGGTTAAGAAGGCATGGTGTGTTGGCCTCCTTTAGTCAGGGTACTGAGTTCAAGAGCCATGAGGTAATGTTGCAGCTCTAAAACTCTGGTTAGACCACACTTAGAATATTGTGTTCAGTTCTGGTCACCTCGTTATAGGAAGTATGTGGAAGCTTTAGAGAAGGTGCAGAGGATATTTACTGGGATGCTGCCTGGATTAGAGAAAATGTCTTATGAGGAAAGATCGAATGAGCTAGGGCTTTTCTCTTTGGAGTGATGCAGGATGAGAGGCGACTTGATTGAGGTGTATAAGATTGAGGGGCATAGATCAAGTGGACAGCCAGCATCTTTTCCCCAGGGTGGCAATAGCCAATACCAGAGGACATCAGTTTAAGGTCAGAGAAGGAATGTTCAGCGGAGATGTCAGAGGTAGCTTCTTTACACAGAGTGGTGGGTTCCTGGACGCACTGCTGAGGGTGGTTGTAGAAGCTGATGCAATTGGGACATTTAAAAGCCTCTTAGATAGGTACAAAGGAGTAAGGAAAATGGAGGGTTATGGGCTGTGCAGGAGGGAAGGGTTGGATTGATCATGGAGGAGGTGTTCATATAGTTCAGCACAACATCATGAGCCGAAGAGCTGGTACTATGCTATAATATTCCTTGTTCTATGTTCTAATAGGTTGCAAATCTCCATTTTTTTTTACTATCTGGAAATAGTTTCTACTTTTGATGC
Organism: Pristis pectinata; assembly: GCF_009764475.1. Lineage (NCBI taxonomy): Eukaryota > Metazoa > Chordata > Chondrichthyes > Rhinopristiformes > Pristidae > Pristis > Pristis pectinata. The sequence goes on along the minus strand of NC_067409.1, from coordinate 94,176,398 downwards.
TGTTGGAAAGCAAATAGATGAGATTATTGCATTCCACCAATGCAAAGCAAAGGGAAACTAGATGAATGTGGACTGAAAACTGATTCACTGTTCTGCTTGGCCCCAAGGTGAAAATCCATGTTTGTTATTAGTGCAATGGTCACAGCAAAAGATCACAATGTTAACTGTATTTCAAGACCAATTTCATGCATGCTCTGTATATTTTCCATCACAAACACTAGATGGAAAATTGAAATGCATGTGTGGTGACACAAATATTCTTCAAGAACTCAGACCTTTGCTTTCCTGGGAATAGTCTTGAAGGTTTTGCAAAACAAGCATAAAGCAAGCACAAAAGAGGTCAGCAACTACACATAAAAAAAGTTGCATTAACTTCAGATATTCCTGTTGAAGGATCAAACTGAAAATAAAATCACACTCATGCTTTTCAGAAGATTGTAGTCAGTACTTTTCTTGTGTTGTTCAGCAGACCTGTTTGCTCCCAAGCACCTTGAACTGAATATATTCTGATTGATTTTCTTTGGCAAAAAAATGAACCCTGCTGAATCTACTGGAACTTAAAAATTCACTCAGATTTTACTTATTCACTCAGATTTTACTTATTCTACAATAACAAATGCAGCTTGCTCTTTAATCTTCTAGTATGAGATCTTTTTGGAGATCATTCTGTTCAAACCTTAAATGCAGTTGTTAAGCAAAGTTCATTAGTAAAAAGGGAATAAATTTAACCAACAGAATTGGAAGCTTTCTTCAGAAACTCTTAAGCTCCATTGACATCATTATTAACAGATGCACAAAATATTGCCAGGAATAAGATCATAAAAGGAAAGGATACTGTGTGATATTCCATGTTCTTATAGCTGCTTTGTACAACAAGACTTTCAGAAGGGGTTAAGGGCACTACTTTTGATGCCCACTGAAAATCTTATCTGTAGTTTGCAATGGTCCTATGTGAAATATGTTGACAGATTTAGTTTAGTTATATGCACCAGAGAAGATGCAACTCAACTGACAACCTCAAACAAGGATGCCAGAGCAATGCCTTGTATGGAAATTGGAATAAAAGTCTCACATGCATTGTGGTGCAGATACTAAACAAAAATCGCTTGTCTAGATTGACATTATGAATTCATCCTAATTTTGCTGGATTGTTCAGTATATGTAGAGAAGTGTGTAGTATTAATGCTATATGGTAAGCAGACGTTTTGCTGTTGCTATTAAATTGAAGTCTCAATGATGGACAGTACAAGGCCTATTTTATTTCAAATTAAACTAAATATGGTCTTGACCTGGAAATATTTAATATTGGAGCAAAATGCTGCAGATGCAGGAATCTGAAATAAAACTGAAAAAGCTGGAAAAGGCTGATCAGTGCAGGAAGAAATGAAGTTAATTGGTAATTAGTTTATTATTATTATTACATGTACTGAGACACAGTGAGAAACTTTGTTTTGCATGCCATCCACACAGGTCATTCCAAAACAAGTACAACAAGGTAGTACAAAGGGAAAAGCAATAACAGAATGCAGGACATAGTGTTACAGTTACTGTTACAGAAAAAGTGCAGTGCAGGTTGACAAAGTGCAAGGGCCACAATGAGGTAGACTGAGAGATCAAGAGTTCATCTTTATTATACAAGATGTCCATTCAAGAGTCTTATAACAGCAGGACAGAAGCTGTCCTTTAGCCTGATGGTGTGTACTTTCAAGCTTTGGTATCTTCTGCCTGATGGAAGGGGGGATAAGAGAGAATGACTGGGGTGGGAAGGGTCTTTGATTATGTTGGCTGTTTTCCTGAGGCAGGGGACGGGAGGCTGGTTTTTGTGATAGACTGAGCTGTGTCCACAACTCTGCAGTTTCTTGTGGTCTTGGGCAGAGCAGTTGCCTTTCTAAGCTTTGATGCATCTTGATACAATGTATTTGATGGTGCATCTATAAAAATTAGTGGGTGTCAACAGGGACATGCCAAATTTCCTTCACCTTCTGCAGAAGTAGAGGTAATGGTGTGCTTTCTTGGCTGTAGCATCTACGTGTTTGGACCAGGGCAGGCTATCGTTGATGTTTACACCTTGGAACTTGAAGCTCTCAACCATCTCCATGTCAGCAACATTGATACATATAGTTAAAGATTCCAATTGGAAAGTCTACCCAGCCATACTTCTGAAGGAAGATTCAATAAAAGGAGGGATGAAGGTCTAAGCCTACCTAACTTGGTTCTGATCTAATTTCAATGATCTGAAATATTAACTCGGTCTCTCTATGTAAATGCAGCATTCATGGTATTTTGTTTTTCTAGAGCTTGGCCAGGGCTATTTTCCACCAACATTATCTTGTAACACTGTGTCCAAATAAGTAGATATTGAATGAAAACAATATTAGACTAGACTGTGATGTATTTTTTAATTAAATTCTTTAACTTAAATATCAATAATGGTCCCTTGTGTAAGGCATCAGACCACACCATTGCCCATGGCAATGAGCTGCAATGTAAGTTATTTCCTTCAAGAGGAAAAAGGTAAGCTTTGAGAATTGAAGAAATAAAAATTGAACTGAGCATCCAAATAAACTTAACTTTGCTTTCACTTAAATTGAATGAATGCTTCAAAAGACCCTGCCTGTGAGCAGGTCTTAAAAAGCCTTGATGCTCTTTTGGGACCTAACTCAATGAATAGCTGATAACTCTAAACTCAGTCAATGCCTTTGATAGATATCCCAGTCTCTAAATGAATTCTTACAATCCTTTAAAGCTATCATTTTATTTCATCACAAATTGATAATATCATCTTTCGAGGTGTTGACATTCAACAAGATAGAAATCGTCAGTCAATTCTTAACAATATTATTTTGGGTCATCTACTTAGGTCAACATATGTATTTGTCATACACTTTCTGCCTGACACAATAAACAAAATATTTTGTTAATATAGTAAGCATCTGAATAGCTTTGCTAAATCCAATAATGAAGATTCATTTTATTTGCATAAACAGCATTTTTAATGGAAACAATGATGCAAAGTTTCAATTGCAACTCATCAAAATTTATTGATGTTATAACATTTTTATATTTCTATTGACTGTTCAGATGAATTAATTAACTATTTTCCCATTGCAACTTTCTGAACTTTTACATTGAGTTTTGTTTTTAATTCAGTGCTATTACAATCAATGCTTCATATATATCTGTATTACACAGCAAAGGATACCTGCTTTCTTTTCTCAGTCATGAATTTTAAATCGAGCTTATGAGACAAACACACAAAACCATAGCTAATACCCAGCACTGAAAACCATATCTTAATCATGCCCTTGGGTGTAATGAGCGTTGTCGGAATGAGGCCTGGAGGCCTACCAAATGATTCTACTTGTAGTGATTCTTCTTTACAGGATTTAAAGGATCATGATCATAGGCCTTGAACATAAGATCATGAGAAACAGGAGAAGAGGACGGCAAATTGGCCCCTGAAACCTGTTCTGCCATTTGGTCAGATCACGACTCATCCAATCTTGGCCTCAGCACCACTTTCCTGCATTCTCCCCAGGCTATTTGAAGTACAATTGTTTTTAATCTCATCCTTGAATATGTTCAATGACTCAGCCTCCCAGCTCTCTGGGGCACAGAATTCCAAGATTTGCCTCTCTGAGAGAAGGCGATCCTACTCTTCTCCCCTTAAGTGAGTGATCCTTTATTCTGAAAATATGCCTCTTATTTCTAGTTATCCTCACTAGGGGGACTATCACTCAGCATCCACCCTACAATCACCCACCGAACACCATTTGTATCAATAACACAATCCTTCATTCTTCCAAGCTCAATGAATAAAGGCTCAACCTATTCAATCTCTCTTCCTACATCACCCCAAATCATCAAACTCGTGAACCCTCCCTTCACTGCCCCTAGTGTAATATACCCTTCCTTAATGCTCTGCAAATTAGAATCAATGCTTCCTGGTTATTATATTCCATTGCTGATGTTCCATTAGCTTTCTTAATTACATACTGTACCTACATACAAACTCTTTGACCACTTTGTACTGCAACATTTCAATAATGGTTTGCTTTTTTCATTCTTCCTTCCTAAATGGACAACTTCAGAACTTCATACATTATACTTTACCTGATAACTTCTTGGCCAATCACTTAACCTATTTTTATCTTTTTGCTTTCTCTTTGTGTCCGCAATGTGCAAACCCACCTATCTTTACATCATTAAGTTTGGCTACCATACACTCAGCCTCCTCATCAAGTCATTGATAAGGATTGCAAGTGGTTGAAGCCCACTCCAATCCTATCGCACTTCCCCCCCCCCCTTCACCCATGTAACTGCCAATCTAAAAATGAACCACATGTCCTCCCTCTTTTTTCTGTTAGTTAGCCAATCCCCTATCCGTGCTAATATATAAACCCTAACCCCATGCATTCTTATCTTGTAATCATTTTATTAATTGTGGATTACATTGCAAAAGATTACAGAACAAAAGTCTGGTATTCTCAAGGAGAATATGTACAAGAATCCTGTATCTACTTGTTTGCATACCTATTGGACTAAGCATTGACGTGAACCCCATAACAACATGGAGAATTTGATCAAACATTTTATTCAAGAAAGTAATTCTGCTTTGTGGCAAGAGCTGGGGACAACAGGACCAGTGCCTGACCTTTCTATTTCACTCCCCAATAACAAGCAAAATTTTTGGTCTGTGTGAGCAGAATTTTGATACACAAGATTGCCCAAATGTCAGCAGAGCATCAAATTAGAGATCAGGAAGTCACAACTTTACTCATTGAAAACTCTTGTGTACAGTAGGCATGAGGCACATAGTGTGTACCATTAAATCATCCAGTATGGTCCCTTGTACCACATGCCGTAAGATGATACTGGCATTGAGTTCCAGATTCTATAAAAGGGAATTCTCTTCATAGTAGAAAAATCACCTCTGTTTTAAAACACTCTTTATGAGCTTTGTTCGTTTGAACAAAATCTGATGTACAAATGCTTGATTATATGACGAATGGTAAAGCTCTGCAAAAAAAAAAAAAATTCAATGAGTTGTGTAAAATCTAATATGGCCCAAACTTCAGCATGATATTCAGATTTGATTCCCATTCACAGCTTTGTATTGATCCTTTAGCATGAAGTAAGGTTAACCCTTTGAAATTGCAATTTTATATTGCCCCAGCAATGTAATGATTTTAGTCTTTGGCCATGAAAGCAAGATTATTTTTAAAATGATCCTCTAATAAATTATCCTACAATTTGTAATTTAATAATTGATACTTTTAGCCTTCAGTTAATTTGGATCTGTTTGTTACTCCATCTCATTCACAAACATGCCCACTTTAAATATCAAAGTATTCCTTTACAAGTAGCTATAAGGTAAATAGATGTCTGAAAACTTCTGTGAGTCAGACACCAATCATGTTCCTCTCAGATTCATAAAGTGCATTACACAATCAGAAATGACAAGGAGCAATAAAGTACCAGCAGTATATCAATGTCATCTCAAATCTGATTCATGCTACTGTTTTGACATGTATTTCGGGCATTATTCTTTTTAATCTGTGTACACATTTAAGAATAACTCACCATTTTCCATTACTGTCATGCATCAAAATGAGTTTGTTAATAAATGTTGACCAGTTTCAAATGAGAGAACAGCTTCTTGTGAAGGAACTACACAATTTGACCTGACATGATATTGTGGCAAATGACAAATATAATAACATTCTGAAATGATTGGTCAAAATGGCAAAAACAGACTGTAGAAGATTATAAAGTACAATCAGACCCTACCTTGAATGTAACATTCAATTTTGGTCGTGAAATCACAAATCAACGAGCCCTTGAGGTGTTTAGTCCAAGGAAAAGCCTTGTTAGTTGAGGGCTGCAATTAGTGGCTGCAACCTTGTGGACATGTTCATGATATTTGCCTTTTCTTGAAAGGATACTAGGAAGAGTAATGATATGATTGATAGTTAAGTTTTATGGAAGGGAATACAGTATAGTTCAAATTAACCTAACATTATGGAATAAAGGCAGACAAATTATGAATATTGCAGCATAGTGGTTATGTTGCTAAACCAATGATCCAGAGATGAGTTCAAATCTCACTATGGTAGCTAGAGAATTTAAATTCAGTTGATTATATAAGTCTGGAATACTAAGTGAGTATCATTAGAGGTGACCAGATCGTTGAAAAACCCCATCAGATTCCATCATGTTCTTCAGATAATAGAGTATGCTGTCCTTGTTTTGACTCATAACTCTTTAACTGTTTTCTGAAAAGGCCTAACTTTCATTCATCTCAAGGGGAAATTAATATTGATGATAAATACTGGCCAATGCCTCAATGCCACATTTTGTGAATGAACGCAAAATAAGGTTTAAAACTGAAGACTAAATATTGGAAGTCCTTTGCACAAAGTATTAGCAAAGGCCCTGGAAGAAAGCACCTAAGAACTATTTAAGAAGTGGTTGTAAGATGTTACAGGGATCTAGAACACTTGATGGATAAACTGAAATAGATCCAACATTCTTCCTTGTGTAGATCAGTATTGGGGTTTATTTAACCCATTGATACCACAGCAAAATAGAACATCTGTACACTGTAACTTTATTTGACTTTGGGACTCTTGGGAAAAGTAAATATTAAAACAAGGGAGATTTAGAAGATATAAAAAAAAGTGGATGAATCAGCAATAGCACAGGATAATTTATCTTTTCAGTTGCACCACTTTTAAAATTTGCTTATATAATTGCAGGTTGTGGACAATGCTGACATTGCCAGAACTTACTGTCCACCTCTACGGCATTACTGGACAAGTAATACTACATCCTGTACTGTTGAAGAGGAAATGTTTGGAGAGAATTGCATGTCGGAGGTGCCATTTCTTGGATATTTGTTAAACTAATGTCTCTCTACTCTCTCAAATAGACATGAAAAAAACCTAACGATCCTTTCCTAAGAATAGCAAATCTACACTGGTCATTGATTATCCTACAACCAACATACTGAGTCACTTATACAGTCATTTTTGCATTGATGCATGCAGGACCTTAGCTGCATGTAATTTGACTATCCTGTTTTCTACGTTACTAACAATAAGGTAGAAATGTGCACTAGGTGGATTATTAAAAGGTGATAAAGTGTGACAAGTCAGATATATCTTGCGCTGTCTTTTCATAGGCAAAGAATCTTTAATCATGCTAATGTATTTTTATTGTATTTTCCCTTTTGCAGAGATCAAGCTTATTTAATAACAATGTGATCTTCTCAGCACTGAGGCCCTAGTTGAACTCGGTCTGTTCTATTGGGCAAGCCACATCATTCACCGGAATCCTAAAACTATCTATCCTGAGATCTCTCACAGGAATAGATTATTAGGTGGACAGAGGAAAGATGTACTCAGTCTTCTCAAAAAGTACAACATCCTTACTGAGTCTGAACACTTACCCAATTTTTGCAAAGAAAATTAAACCAATTATCTCCCAAAGATTTTGGTACAATGAACATTGGAAAGCAACCAATTTGACAAACCAGTTTGAAAATATCCCTTGACATATTTTACACCCTCTACATCCATGTTTAATTTTTCTATTCACCTCTCTCTACCTCACTCCCATTAAAGAACAATGGTGAATTGAGAAATCAGTGCTGTAATTTTACATATGCAAATGATAAATATTATAACTCGGTAATAGGGGAGTGATGGAAATTAAATTTAAATATTCTGGCTATATTATTACATTATTGACAATATTAAACACATTTTGCAATCATCAATGTAACACATTACTTATGAGTTTTTTTTGCCTGGGCTGAGGTCTTGATCCTCAGATACCATTTTTTCTCGATCAACCAAAGGCTATGCTGGCAAATTGAAAGCAGTGCTGAAGTTTATCATTGATGCCTGCCTTCAGTAAGTGGTGGTTTTCGAGACATGGGAAATGTCTGTTTTCCAGAGTCTTGCAGTGAATCTTCAATATTGGAGGACAGGGTCTTACAGCAGGGGTGGGTTGATTGAGGACCTTGGTTTTATGGATGTTGAGTGTAAGGCATTGAAAGTGTTGACAATGGCTTGGAGCTCATCCTCTGTCCATGTGCCAACACAATCACCAGCATACTGCAGCTCATTTACTGAGTTTTGGGTAACCTTGGTTCTGGAGTATAATCGCTGTAGATTGAAGAGCTTTGCATTAATTCTGAAGATTAGTTCCACTACTGTAAAAAGATTGGTCTGAGGGAAGATTCAAAATTGTAGCAAAAAAGATTGGAAAAAAATGTTGGAGCAATAATGCAGCCTTATTTGACATTGATCTTCACTGTGGACAGTTTTGTTATAGACTCGTTGACTTACATGCCATCATAGAGCAAGCACAAGATGGTGAAGAATTTCTGTGGCCAGCCAAATTTGAGGAAGCCTCCATAGTGCCTCCCAATGAAGAGAGTCAATACCTTTGACAAGGTTGGAAAAGGCCATGTATAGCAGCTGGTGCTTCCCTCTGCACTTTTCTTGGAGATGTCGATTGTATCTGCTGTGTCTCAAGATGGGCCAAATCCACGTTGCATTTCAGGAAGCAGCCACTGAGACAAAGTGGTTAAGGAGGACCCTGGCAATGACTTTCCATGGGGAGGGTAACAGGGACATGCCTCTGGTGTTACCACAGCTGGATCTGTCTCCTTGCTTGAAGTTGGTCATGATTACAAAATTTTTGAGATCTCCTGAAATATCCTCCATTTCCCAGATGTGTGTGATGAGGCAGTGGATTTGTGACTGAAGCACAATCTTTGGTTGATTGAGGAAAAGGGTATTGTCAAGATCCTCAACCCAAATAGAAAGGATAAGTGAAGCAATGTCAATGTCCTCTCCAGTAAAGAAGCCCTTGATATACTCAATCAGCCATGTTGGATAGGCCACGTCACTCAGTCTGAGATTACCAGGCAGACAAAAAGATTTCATGTGCTCAAAGCCTCCTTGAAGAAATGCAACATCCCCTGACTCTTGGGAATTTCTGGCCCATGACGACTTAAAGTGGAGAAGGATATTCAGGATGGTCTTCAGAACCTGGAGGCCATGCATTGGGAGCAATCAGAAGCCCTGCATAAGTAGGGGAAAGAGACTCTACCTCACAACCTACCCACCAGTCTGTCCTATCAGACTCTACAGCTCCCACATTGGTGTCATTAGCCACCTCAACCTATACAACCAGATTAGGAATAAGTCATCCTTTATCTTGAGGGAGGTTAATATGAGACATGTAACTCATATTTAAGCTGGATGAAGCACCCTGAAGCTAAAACTAAAACATTTGCATTTGGTCCTTCTATCGCCAGCTTAATCTAAAGAAATAAATTAATCTGGGCATTCTATTTGTGCAGTGTTATATTGTAAGCTTCACAAGGAGATAAAATTGAGGTTATTTTACAAAACTTTACAAATTACATAATGTTCATAAATGGTCATAGTTCTTAATGTCTAAGTACTGTGGTGGAAATATTGTTGATTTACTGCAAGTGTTGCTATAGGAAAGAACAGCTTCAAGAATATTTTCCTTCAGCATATCTATTTCACATTTGAGTTTGCTTTTTTCAAAAAGAGCCTTAAACACAAAGGAAATTTAAAGAAAGGGGGAGTGGAATTGGACTGCTTTATCTTCAGTGGGAGGGGGCAGAGTGTAGTCTATATATTGCAGATTTGCATTAAGCTAGATCTGCTGAGGCCCAATTTCTTCATTGATCCAGCTTCTTAACCCATTCATCAGAAATAGAGGAACTTCACGCAGGTTCTCATTCTTTAAAGTGAACCATTTGTTTGCCTCAGCCTGATCATTGCTGCAACAATTATTTCCACTGGCGTTCTCCTGATCTCCCACTCCACCATTCGCATTAGACTGGTGGCATTCCAGGAGAAATGGTTTTAATAACAAAACAGCCATAGATGTTATTTCAACATTAAGTTATATAACGAGATAACTGGGAATTTGGAAAGGGAATTTAGAATATTTGATTCACATCCTGGTCAAATCCATTTAGTAGTATGAGTTAAGAATTAATTTTCATCCTATGGGATGATGAATGGATAATTCTGGTGATGAACTGATGTGGAATCCTACATGTTTTCCTTAAAAAAAACCTCTAATTCTAGTCTACTTCAGTCTAAAGCCTGTTGTTCTTTAAAGAGAATGACCTTAATTGCTTTTCTTTCATTAAAATCTTCCACCAACTGCCCTGCTAAGCTTGGGCCTTTATGAGTGCAGGCCCATATTCCATTGCAAGGTGTTGAAGTATTATCAAACATAAGTACTTAACCTATGTGTGGCACTTCCTGCAAACATCTACACAAAGAAATTGACTTGGCTCTGTTGCACACTATGGACAGCAGGTCATTGAGGAAACAATGTATTTGCTTTACTGTACCAGTGCAAGATCTTAATTGCTTGTTCATTTGCATTGGAGATGATACTGACATCATTTACGCAACACTTCAACTTCATGTTATTTATATTTGTAGTTGCTTTTGATAAAAGCAGGATTTGTTCTTAATAAAGCTGATCTGAGCCATTCTCTAATGCACATAATTACAAAACCTGCTTGTCTTCCACTGGCCAATCACCCTTCCCAGTACCAAAGAGGCAGCCTTGGTTTTGAGGCTCCTGCCTAATGAGAATTTGATAAGCAAGCTGAAGACACAAAACAAGCAGTTCAAGGTCACTCTCCAGTTTTCACATTATTAACTGCTGTGATTCCAAAGTTGATGCCTGCTGGCCTGTCCTTGCTGTGTGATTGAGTGGAGTTAGTGGGGAATAATGTGAAAAACAAGGAGGTGCTGGGGTAAGATTGGACCTGCATTATTGTAGCCTGGGCCAGGAGATACTCCATATATGTCTCTCAGATTGGGGACCTGGCTATAATCTTAAGAATAGCGTAACGCTATTACAGTGCCAACAACCCAGGTTCAATTCTGGCCACTGTCTGTAAGGAGTTTGTACGTTCTCCCTGCCTCTGAGGGTTTCCTCCAGGTTCTTTGGTTTCCTCCCACACTCCAAAGACGTACAAGTTAGGAAGTTGTGGGCATGCTATGTTGGTGCCAGAAGTGTGGTAACATTTGCAGGCTACCTCCAAGAACACTCTATGCAATAGATGCATTTCACTGTTTCGATATACACGTGATTAATAAAAGTATCTTATCTATCTTATAAATAGCTCCACATAATTTGAAAGTGGCAGAAGGGTGTTGATAGACCTCTTCAGGTTTTTAGAGGGTGATGCTAGTGAACCAATTTTTGCATCCTTTAACAAGGAGTAGGTTACTTTTTTTTTCTTCAATCACTCTCTGCTTTTCAGTGAGATCATCGCTGATCATTGACCCAACTCCATTTACCTGTTGCCTTCTTCGTGTCACTTGATACCATTGGATAACAAAAATAAAACTCATTGCCCAATTTAACATAATCTTTCCTTTTCAGTAAAAATCAATCCTCTCTTATTTTGTTCTCTTACTCAGTTTTCGGTCTCGCCCTGCCTTGTTCTGTTGTAATGACACAAGTGATGATTGTTGCTGTGGTTTAAGAGTTCAGTTTCAGTGGGGTGTCTCAGTATTTTCTAGTTACAATGATGGACACCAGAGTAAACTACCATGGGTGGCCAAAAAGCACATGCTAAATTTGACTTCTTTTTGTGCAGTCCTCAGGATCTAGCTTTGTTGTTATTGAGGTCAATGTGAGAACTGCAGACTCTCCCACAGATGGGAGAAGAGGTGGCTGACAGGGTAGTTTGAGGTGATGGTCTCCTGCTGATTACGTCGAGCTTTTGTGTGCTCCTGATGTACTGCTTAGAGGTTCTCAATATTTTCTCAGATGGTCTGACTCCATTTCTGGAAGGCACTCACTAATTCCACTGGAGGAAATGCTTAAATACTAGACTAGCTCATTCTTGATGGCAAAGCTCACTCCATGGGGAGAAAAAGATTCCTCCTTCAGTTTGTTCTTCATACTGGCCATGTCTTGACATGTCTCACTCACTGCAGTGAAGTCAGTGCCAAAGTGTCCTAGTTCCTGAGCTGGGATAGCAGTATGATGTTCAGGACTGTCACTGTTGGAATTGTTCATGAATGTCCCAACATTCCAGGTTCCCAATTTCATGCTGTGGAGTGGAAATTGCCTGTGCCTGGTTTCTTTCAATATTGGGTAGCTGTTGCACACCAGCTATCACATAGCTTTCAAAGAGCAAGCTCTAGATACTGCGGACCCATCCATGTGCCTACCTTTGTGTAAGTATTAATAAACATACAGCAGAGTCTGGTCTCCAGTTCCCTTGGTCCCCTTTGCTATTGAAACTCTTTCTAAATTAGTGTAAGTGCTGTAATGCAAATAAAATGCCAAATGAAGGCTCCATCATGCTGTTTGAAGAATAGCAGGTAGATGCCCTATCTTAACTAACATCACTAAAAGCATGCTTGTGTAGCCTTGTTGCATTCAAATTGACTGATGCATTGTCCTACCTTGGAAGTGCTGTGAGACATAGTAAGAAATATTTAATAAATATATAACATGCTATGTTGGTGCTGTAAGCATAGTGACACTTGTGGGCTGCCCCCAGAACACTCTACACAAAAGATGCATTTCACTGTGTGTTTCAATGTACATGTGACTAATAAAGAGATCTTATGAATTCTAGCTTCCATTGTGAAGGAGGATGTGCCTCCTCCTTGAAAGCTGTAAAAAGATTTAGCCAAAAAATATTTGTGCACTCCTGTTAAGAGTTTGATTTTTCTCTTACGTTATAAAGCTGCATGACTTATGCATCACAGTTGGGCACCTGGATGCAACGTAGCTCTCAGGATAGATTGTACATTGTATCTAAGCTTCTCCAACTGTGAATCACAATATTTTAGGATTTTAAGATACCTATTGAGACAGAAATATGGAAATTAGAACAGTATAGCTGTCATTCAAATTGTAAAAAGGACTTTTTTTTAATATCACTTCCTACATTATCAGGACTTCCTAAAGGCTTCCCTGCACAGTTACTGCAACTTTAGCAACAGATTCTCACAGACAGCAATGAGTTTAATGGTTATCTATATAAATTGCTGTGGCTGTGATATAAATCTTGGCTATTCCAACTTCAAATGTTGTAGAGGAGTATTTAACATTGACCACAATGACCTGCCAGGGTTCTGGTTTGATGTCTTCCCCAAAAAAACAACTGAGAAATTCCATCAAATACTGCAACATTTATACAATTCCAATATATATTAAAAAATCATGAAGGAAAATTAGGACCATTTAGCAATATCTACCATTTTACTTCTGGATCACTTGTTCAAAAGACAAATCACTGCACAGAGAAGGAAAGCATGACTCATGCTCTTAATTTCCAATGACTTATGCATGGACCACTCATGCTACAGCAGGCTTTGAAAATGTTTTAGAAGACTGCTTCAACATTAATTAGAAGGAACCACTTCTGAATAAGACTCATATAGTGAATATGACATTAGGAACCCAGCTTAGGTGTGTCCTCTTTAATCTATATTCTTACCCCTCATACTGCCCAAATGACCTCCTAATTGTGAATCCAGCTTTTATCTCAACTCTTGATTGTTCAACTAACTCTTGTTGATTGTTCAACTAACCCTTGTCCATGCTAGTTGATTGTGACCATCCCACTATAAACTGACACGTTCCTTAAGATCCCCATTTCCCCATTCCTCAATGGTGCCTTTCACTGTCTGCCCCCTGCCTCCACCCCTCTCAATCCTGACCCCCCTGGATGAGGCCTTAATGCATACATGACTCAGGCCAAAACCTTGACTAATATTTCTTCATGCACTCCAAGCATCAAATAATTTCTAGGTTAATATTTCCAACAAGGCAGTAACCTCAGCACTGCAGAAAAATTAGTCTTTTGGTAGGATTTCTCCTACAAGTACACAAAGGTTACGATGGATTAACCCTGAAATACTTCTGGGCCTTGAATTTATGAACTTAAGCTATGCTGAATTACATTATGTGGTTTCTACATATGTATTAATAAAATGTTCATAGTCTTTTCTCAGTAAATGTTTTCCTTTTGGTGGTTAGCATTCTTGATTTTACAATCACAATAATAAAGGACAGCAGAAGTAGCGTTTTATATGTGGGATAATTTCATGGTGCAGAATCTTTTTCCACAATTGTACAATGTAAAATAACCCTACAAACATACCAGTGTTCTATGGAAAGCTCGTAACTGAGAAGAATGTGATCCTTTGGAAATATGTGTCCATATTTTGATATGGGAAAACTAATGTGTACAACAAATCATTTGCTTTTACATCTATATTTGGAAATATCAATACTTGATCTTGTTTCACTCGAAGGATCAAAAACAAATGCTGCAATTTTGCATGACGTAATATGGATTCTCCTAAAATCTTTCACCGACTCATGCACGCAAATGTAATGTGTGAATTCATCAGCTGCAACAGAGGAGGGAGATTGCAGTCTCATTGCAGAGATTGATAAAAAGGTCCAATTGCTGTTGCATTTTGAAACATGGGACAAACTGATCACAATGAAAGGATTGTATTTGGACTTACAGAAACTGTTTGATCAAATGGCACAGTTAAAAAGTTAAATGAAGACCAAGGCTCATAGCATTAGAGGTGAAGTTCAGGCATGTATAGAGATATGCCTGAAGATCATAAAGTAGAGAGCTAGGCTGAATGTATGTTTCTCATGTTTGCAAAATATGGATGTTGTGTCCCATGGATCTGTATATTGTCAGTATGTCACTTGGACAATGACATAGATAGTCTAATACTAACATCTACTCACTATTTTGATCTAGGGTGCCAGACAAACTGTGAAGGTGAGTACAGGAGCTATAAGAGAAAGGAGATAGTTTAGGAGAATGTGCAGTTAATGTGGTTCAAATGAAATAATACAATTTGGAACAAAACAGAAAGAGAAGGAATGCTAAAATTCTCAGTGGAATGAACGTACAGAGATATCATTAAAAGTTAGATTACAGATAGAAGTAGTTATAGAAAAAAAAACTAAACAGTTTTCTATTTATATATTGAAGCTTTGGGTGAGAATAGAGTTGATGATAAACCAATATAACTCATTAACAGGAAAGTAAGTAATAAGCATAATCAATTCTTCAAAAACTTCATTAAATTTGTTAAACAAGCTCTTGCTTTCATAAATCCATGCTATTTCTTTTTACCATATTGTAGGTATCTTTGGACATTTTCTTCTCTTCTGAAAAGCTGGGTGATTCAAATAGTACATTGGAAACCTATTGAGGAATCCAACTGCATTCAAAAGGCAAGAATATGCACATACAGTATGTCATTGATGTTTATACTCCTTTTAAAATGCTTACCTTCTTTTTGAAAAACAAATTAGAGAGATGCAATCATAGCTATAAATAAGAATATTGACAAATGATACTTATTGAATCCCAGAAGAAGTTAAATTGTATAGATAAGCCAGACTGATAGCTTGATTATTTGCTTCATGCTTTTGAAGAGCAGTGAGAAATTTCATAGTAATAGCTCCTTGAAATTTTTCCTTGTATTTATGTTCTTCCAGTAGAAGGTCAAATTATTAGAAAGTCAATGATGGTACAAATTGAACATGACCCATGTAACTTGTAGAGTTACAATCCTTCCATATTCTTTCATGTCATCATTAAAAATTAATGACAACATTATATCCTAGCTGTGAAGCTCTTACGTGTAGTACTAAATTACACCAAAGGTTTTATATTGGTTTTATAAACAGGCACACTGTACAAGGGCAAAGAGGTTGTGATAAACTTGTACAAGGCTATGGTGTGATTGTGGAATGCACTGATTTTACTTCTATGTCCCACACAATAGAAAGGACAAGAAACCTTTGATAAAATAAAACGGGGATTTATATTTATAATCCTCATATGGCAAAGGCATGCCCTCTTCTTCTGCTTAATTACAGATCAGCAGTGATCAGAGCAGCAAGACAGCAACAGAGCTGATGTCTCACAGCTCCACCGACCTTGGGTTAATCTTAACCACCAGTGTTGTCTGCGTGGAGTTTGCACATATTTCCTGTGACCACATGTGTTTCCTCTGGGTGCTCTGGTTTTCTCCCACATCCCAAATCGTCCACAAGAATGGAGACACAAAAAATTCTGCAGACGCTGGAATCTGGAGTAATTCACAAAAAGTGCTGAAGGAGCTCAGCAGGTCAGTTCAGGTGTAACCCATCCCTTTTGTACAGGTCATACCCTCCCCAGAAGAGATCCCAATAATCAACAATTTGAAACCCTGCCCCTTGCACCAACTGCTCAGCCATGCATTTAGTGTTAGGGACTGAAAAAAAAACCTACAGGGAGAAAAATTCATGAACAGTGCATAAGAATAAAAATCTGAGAAAGTGAAGAAACAGAATCAAGAAACATCTATATGATTCCAGAGTGCTGTTAAATTAGTTATAGAAATACTGAAACTCTTAATCGATTTCTACAACATCATGGATAATGATTCATTGCGTTCTCTCATGAGGGGACATGTTCTATAACCTGTAGCCTGTTTAGGCTTACATCACTGCAATTGGAACCTATAAGGATTAGAATCATTGCTGTTTGGACATTTGTGATTAAATCATTATTAGTAAAAAGATTTTTTAGTTCATTGAAATGCAAGGGAAAAACACAATTAAATATTTGAGACTGAAAATAGCAAAGTAAGTATTGTAAAGATGTCTGATTGAAATAAATACAAACATGGAAGTTTGTCCATTTACTGGATATGGAGCTGTCCAAACAATTTCCAGTACTTATGTCCTCGGGGTCTGGCCTCATAGTGTACTGACAACTGCTTCGAGCTTATAGCATTGAAGCAAGAGAATCAGTCCATTTGCTCAATGCCGGAATATTTCCTCGCATTTCTTCAGTCAAATGAACTAAGCATGGACTTCAAACCAAGACAATTCAATCTTATTACTCTCTCTATGAGGGGAAAAGTAATCTTGAATTGCAACTTCCTTGGCGCAGGATCTTACGAAGTAACTACAGCTGGTCTCTGCCATTGCTCCAAATTTGCTGCTCAACGTGGCGTCAGAGAAGACACTCAGCCGCTGTATTTGATTTCAGCTGCTGTGATAACAGTGAGGAGCAGGTGGTATATCAGGCACAGGGATCTGCCAGAATTGCTGCCCTGATCAGGCAGTCATTGATTGTTAGCAACACACAAAACACTGGAGGAACTCAGCGGGTAAGGCAGCATCTATGGAAGGAAATGGACTGAAAGATAGAAGGGACCTAGCTAGATTGAAAAGGTGGAGGAAAGGGGTGGAGCAAGAGCCAGCAGGGGATAGGTGGGTCCAGGTGAGGGGGAGGGGTGATAGGCAGATGGAGGAGGGGAGAGTGGGAGTAGCGTCAGAAGCTGGAGGTGATAGGTGCAAATGATAAGGGGCTGCAGGTGATCTTCTGAGAGGTTTCCACTCCCTCAATGTGCAGCTTGTTATGGACAAGAGAAGAATCTCCTCATGCTGAATATTCTGTTTCCAGAAAGCAAACATGGTTCCTTCATTCTCAGGTAGACTGCACTGTCACACATTTTTCACTGCCAGGGACAGATACTGAAGATAGGGGCTACCATTTACTACCCTGATTGCTCACAATAGTTGTTCCTGTTCATAGCAGCCATAACTGCATTAGTACCTGGATAATAGTGGTACATGTTTTCAGGTGTAAACTACACCAATGTCGTTTCACTGGATTTTGGCCAGTTTCATGATTTTTTTTTGCGAGCAACCCAATTTGCTGATGCTTTAGCACACTAGAGATAGTTGAAATCCAATTTTTAGGTCATCTAATTTGCATATTTCCCAATTTTCTGGCAATTAATTCATAAGTACAAGTTCAGGAACCATGTGTATCCAGCAACCGAATTTCTGTCAAGGAAATATACCAAGGAGATAGCTGATTAAAATATACAATTGTTTTCTCCTTTGGTTACCCTGTCTGAAAGTTATTGGTTGGAAGTTCTGAAAATATCATTGGTTCAATGATGGATTAATCCTGTCAAAAAAACTGAGTACTTTTACAATGTGCATAATGCTATCTATTTGCAAACTAATGTAAAAAAACAATTTCAACTCTGACCAGGCTGACATAGCCCGTGTGGAAAAAAAAGGTTGAACACCCTTGTGCTAAAAAAGTGAATTCTGAGGACGGAGTGAAATTAATCTTCAAATGCATCATTTATTTGAGAACATGGATGGTGTTGCAGAGGCTGGTAGAGCCACACATTCAGCAGTCTGCTTATCAGAATAGTAAGTGCTTTCCGCCTCTGATTTTTGATCCAATAGCACCTATTGTGGTTCAGACAGACTTGGTGATGGATGGCTAAGCCAATAGTACCCTGATGTTTGCACCTTTTAGAATTGAAGGAATTATTGACAAAGCTGAGAGAGCTTTTTTCTGATACAATAGTGTCAAAGGTCGGCATGAGCAATGTGTTTAGCAGATCAAGAATGACACAGTAATGGAACACATGGAGAGTCAAAGGTGATACAGTTGCATTTTAGAAAGTGCGTCTGTAAGTGATTTGGAAGAGAAACGTGTTACAGGAATGCACACAGAAGAAAGAGGAGCCTCAAAGGGTATGGAACGTGGATTGTAGAACATACAAGAATAGTTAGAGATGTCTTAATGGTGTTAGAGATCACGGGAGCAGGGCGACATTGAGAGATGCCAAGATTGAGAGTGGGGTGTCAACGTGTGTTAGAGAATTTAAATAGAGGGACAACTTTAGGAGTGACTTCGAAGGTGGGAGCACAAGGGAAGCAGACCTGCAGTTTGAAATCACTGTAGATGAGGAGACAGTCAATGCAGAAGCTAAATGTGGAAGGAAGGAGGATACACTGGTGAAAACCATTGGCTGGGGTTCTTCTCCAAAGATTATATAATCTTTATTATCATATAATATATTATCATATATCTTTATGATCATATAATCCAAGTTTATATTGGAGTTATATTGCCATTCCTTCATTGCTGTTGGAACAAAATCATGGAACTCCCCGCCTAAAAGTATTGAAAAATGCCTTTATCACAAGGACCCCAAAATTTCTGCCAAACTTCTG
This sequence comes from Pristis pectinata, assembly GCF_009764475.1. Lineage (NCBI taxonomy): Eukaryota > Metazoa > Chordata > Chondrichthyes > Rhinopristiformes > Pristidae > Pristis > Pristis pectinata. The sequence goes on along the minus strand of NC_067409.1, from coordinate 94,157,279 downwards.
TTGGGAGTTTTGAAGATTCTCCCTGGAGATTCTACACCAACATTATTAATTGAGGAAAGAGTGCTTGGTATGGTAGAACGTTAATATATTCCTCTGATTGGAATGGTTAGGAAAGAGCCAGCACCTTTTACTTTCTCTGCAAACATTACATTCTTCACATTTCAAAGCAATGTTTTATGGAGAAGAATCAGTCTGTGAAGCATCTGTCCTCATCTGTAATAGGAAACTGCTTTAACTTATTGGTTTTACAGAGAGATTTAATTTTGTTTGACAATTAGTGCTATATTGCAGGTCATACAACATTGAAACCAAGATGTTATCAACATCCATATGTGAGCGTTGTCAGTATATGCAAAATATTAGGTACAGCCAGTTGAGTAGCAAAATTATTTCAATCTTGTTATTAATGTTAACTGGGTTCCAATATTTCAATTAACTATGAATTCAGATCAAACATGTTCTGTTCAGGTAGAATCCCAATGAGCCTGGTGGAAAGCTTAATATTTTTCCCTCACACAGTCTAGCGAACACATTGAATAAGTTTCCAGAACATGTTGTAGGTTTGGTGTTAATTGGTAATTGTGAATTGGTTTCCTGCAGACCAATACAAGTTAAATCAAGAAATTCACTTTTTTTCCAAAGGTGAATTAGGACTAGCTAAATATAATTATTGGTTATCTCAAGGGAAAGGGAAAACCTGTGAATGAAGAAATTACTTTGTGATTAGATGGAAATATTTAACTTCTGAAGGATCTAGATCTGTTGAAGTAGAATGATCGATGCACTAAACGCCTTTGTGGAATAACTTATCAACGATATTTAAAAAGCAACAAGATAGATTGAACTGTGATCTGCTCAGCAAGTTAGACTTTGGAAACCACTTTAGATAAGAGCTATAGAATAGAATATAGCTGTGGTCTGGGGTAGAATTTCCTCTGTATTGGTGTCCCAACCTGAAGTGAATTCTCTCTTGTGATTCCATTCTGGCTCAATTGTGTTCTCCAGGTCGAGGGTCGTTTCCTTGTTATTGAGACTCTCAGTGGCTTTGGGGTTTTCCATCAGCTGGCAAAAAGTTAGACCTATAGTTTAACTGCCTGCATCATCTTTAAAGGATAGATCACAATGTTTTTGCAATTGGAAACATGTTGAAACCAAATGAACAGTGTCTGATGGTTTTGTGGTAGGGAATGAAGCACATCATCATTCTCCAATCCCAGTCACAACTTCTGTAGAGATGCTACTGGTAAAAGTAGAGAATGGACATCGAAATTATTTGACTCTAAGGCCAACTAAAGGAAGCAGAAGGAAACCATTTTGGTAATCAGTCCCATCTGTGCCATCCTTGAACAGTATCTCATTGTTGTACTCGTCCAAGCACCTGATCAGGCACGAGGAGATGGTCTAGGCCTTGCATGTCAGTTTCTGCCACCCTATTCCTTGCAATTTCAAACTCCTTCTTGGAAATCTGTAAGGGTTCTTTGAAGCAACTTCCTTTCAGGAATTTATCAGCCTGATGAAGACTATTTTCTCACAGCTTATGAGATTTCTTCATATTATTCACTTAGGAGAATAACCAGCATCAGATAACAATATCCCAAAAAATGTATGACCACAAGTAGTACTGGAGGTAACTAGATTGTCTAAGGAGAGGAGCTTTACATTCAATAAGTATTATGGGCAACATTTAAGAAAGTTTCACAAGATGCTGTTCCTCCTTTCTGCAGAAAATTCTTGGGGATATAGTGAGGGAAAAGGGACCAGATGTTTTCCAAACCTATCTGAAAGTGAATGGAAAGTTTTGTAAACTTTTGTTTTCTCTCTTCTAGCTGTAGACTATGTGATGTGCATATATATTTGACCAGAATCAATGATCCTGCTGCCTTGAAAATAAGGATTTTAAATCACAGGTAGTCTGGATCTCACATTAAGTTACACATAGGGAGTTACAAGTGAGATATCCACTGTAAAATTAAGGCCTTGCATGGAGATTTGATCATCAAAGTCTTTTAAAATATGATATTCTGGAATGATTCCAATGGATTATATTAAATCCTAATAAAGTTGAACATTATAATTTGCGCACTTGCAGGTTTAAATCCATCTTTGCACTGCCTCAGCTCACTTTGACTTCTCATCTCTATGGCTTTAGCTCATTCATTCACCTATTTATAATGAATTATTTAATGATAGGAAACTGCATTGCACATACAAGGTAGCACACGAAAGAAAATTTCCTCTATGGAAGGAATGAATATCTATCTAGATTATTATAATATGAAACTCCCTGAGCCAAAATCCGAAGGATACATTTTACTGTTTTCAGTAGAACCTGTTGAAGTATCCCACAGAACTGCTTTATTATGTACCCACATAATTATAATATTGATTTTGTTCTACTTGCTGTGAGAAAAGTAATAAAACTGGTCCTTGTTTAATAACTAAAAGATGAATAATTCCAATAATCCCTTCATTAGAGTGGTAATTCCCTTTACTTCTACAATCATCAATTGATTTATAGTTTGTCTACATCAGGTACACAAATACACCATCATACTGGTGACATTCCAGAGACTATTTAAACTCCACTTCACATATAAAGTAATCCCATTTCATTGTTCCCTATGTTCTTGCTGTCTTCCACTAGGATGATTGCTACATATCCATCTTTATGAAAATTTCATACTCTAGTGAGTACAGCTGGTGCATCCCTGCTTCTTCCCTGCTTAGCTTTAGAAAGATACAAATCACAAGATTAAAATGTCTGTCTATTATGCAGTCAATATGCTCTAGTTTTGGTACAGTACTGTCATCACAACTTATAATATTTAGTATTTTTCATTTTAGTTGATAAATGAAAGTGATTTCAATAATAATCTTGATGTCAATAGAGATATAATAGTCAACAATAAAACAACTGTAATTTTGATTAAAGTTGGTAGGTTCCGTTTATAATGGATTATAGGTTAATAGGCAAAACTCTTGCCTTACTGTGCACTGTGTGTGCTCTTATCTTCAAAGTTTTTTTTAACCATAGTCTTTTCTCCCAGGAATTCTCAATTATTGTAGATATTGTTCTTGAAATCCTTTTGCAATTCTACATTCTTTTCAGTTCCATTATTTTTTTGAAAGAAAAATGCAACAATCATTCCAATGCTTTTGCAATTTTTGTAAATGCTTAAAATCCATCTTTAATATATTTATTATTTTTGTAAACTCTACCTTTCTTGGAGTGTTATTTTTAGGTGGCCACCATTAGGGATTATTCTGGAGTTATGAAATTATGGAGAGCAGATATTAATTAAAATGAGAACCAGTCTTCAGGAAATAAAACCTGTTCATAATTTAACTTCAACTGATACTTTAAGGCTATTGAAACCAACTATTGGGTGTGGGACATTCTCTGATTCCGTACCATTGAAACTACGCAGGGGAAGACAATAGATGAATGTTCATGTTAATTGGTGCTTATTGAAAACTTCAGGATGAGATCAGGGCCATCTCCTGTATTAACACATTGTTAAAAGCGTATCCCTGCCACTTAGTGCGCAGTTCAGGACAGATCTGTTTTGTCACTTAATATTATGACTAGTTTTATATTCAGGAAACCTCCCAGATAACTTTGACCCACTGCAATTTGCCTACCACCAAAACAGGTTTACAGTGGATGCCATCTCCCTGGCCCTACACTCACCTCTGGAGCATCTGGACAGTAAAGACTCCTACGTTAGACTATAGTTTATTGACTACAGTTCTGCCTTCAATATTATAATTCCAAGCAAACTTATCACCAAACTCTGAAAGCTGGGACTCAACACCTCCCTTTGCAACTGGATCCTTGACTTCCAGACCAATAGATGCAATCAGTAAGTATAGGCTGAAACACCTCCGCCACAATTATTCTCAACGCTGGTGCCCCAGAAGGCTGCGTCCTTATCCTCCTACTCTACTCCCTATACACTCATGACTGCATGGCCAAACTCCATCTACAAGTTTGCAGATGATACCACCATAGTGGGCCGTGTCTCAAATAATGATGAGTCGGAGTACAGGAAGGAGATAGAGACCTTAGTAACAAGGTATCATGACAACAACCTTTCCCTCAATGTCAGCAAAACAAAAGAGCTTGTCATTGACTTCAGGAAAGGGGGTGATGCACATACTCCTGTCTACAACAAAGGTGCTGAGGTCAAGAGGGTTGAGAGCTTCAAGTTTCTAGGAATGAACATCAACAATAACCTGTCCTGGTCCAACCATGTAGACGTCACGGCCAAGAAAGTTCACCAATGTCTCTACTTCCTCAGGATGCTAAAGAAATTTGGCATGTCCCCTTTGCCCCTCATCAATTTTTATTGATGCACCATAGAAAGCATCCTATCCAGATGCATCACAGCTTGGTATGGCAACTGCTCTGCCCGAGACCACAAGAAACTGCAGAGAGTTGCGGACACACTCAGCACATCACAGAAAGCAGCCTCCCCTCCATGGACTCTATCGACACTCCTCATTGCCTTGGTAAAGCAACCGACATAATCAAAGACCTCACCCACCTGGGACATTCTCTCTTCTCCCCCCCTTCCATTGGGCAAAAGATACAAAAGCCCTGAAGCACATCCCGCTGTTATAAGACTATCGAACAGTCCCCTTGTACGATGATGGACTCTTGACCTCACAATCTACCTCGTTATGGCCTTGCACCTTATTGTCAGCCTGCACTGCACTTTCTCAGTAACTGGAACACTTTATTCTGCATTCTGTTATTATTTTCCCCTGTACTACCTCAATGCATTATTGTGATGAAATTATCTGTATGGATGGCATGCAAAACAAACTTTTTCACTGTACCTTGGTACATGTGACAATAATAAACCAATTTACCAATTTTAGTCTTTTTTTTCAGCCATGACTAAAGTCGTCATAGATCTTTAATCTACAGAACCTGCATTGGTCTCTGAAGATGATACACCTGCATGACTTTAAAATACAAAGCTTCGTGGACTCAGAGATATGCAGTCACGATTGAATTTACCATTTGGCCTTCCCTGATGCTGACCTTCCATCATGGAGCCATATGTCTCTCACACTACTGGATAAGGCAATGTCAAATATTGTTATTGAATAAGTCCACATTCAAATTTTAATAATGGCCTAAGTAGGTTGGCTTCTGGATCTGGTTGCGTAGTGTACTAAGTACATAAGCAGCAGATCCAGATCTGCATTCTGTATTGTTTTACTTTGCACTACTTCAATGCACTGTGTAATAAATTGATCTCTATGAATGGTATGCAAGACAAGTTTTTCACTGTACCTTGGTACAAGTGACAATAATAAACCAATTTCAACTCCAATGCCCAGTCAACCATAATTTTTTTTACAAGTAGAAGAAATTTCTGTTAGTTCTGTTCTAAGAGGGCAAACAAAAGTGAAGCATTCAGATCGACTTGCTTTCCTCAGTGGGAGACCTATGACCATTAAGACACTAAAAACAGTAATATGAGAAAAGGTTTATTTGGTACTTAATGCCCTTTGGTGGAACTTTTATCTCAACAATTATTACTCTTTACTGTTGAGGCAAGAAAACTAGCTATAGGAAACCTCCATTGGATTGCAAGACAAAATAAAAGTTTTTCAATCATATCCACAAACATTATCATCCATTCTACCCAGGCTCAAGCTGTTGGAAAGCTATTTGTTGCATGATGAGATGCTCCAGTTTGATTGCCTTCCTGATGACAGCACAGCCTCTTGGCTATCAAAAGATTTTACAGCCAGTGGTTTGACCGATAAGTGACAAAAGCGATCACACATTTCACTGACAGCTTTTCAGCATCAACAGCCAAAGTTAGAACAACAAGAGCTAACATTCCCATCTATAATACTTGTTTTGCTTTCTTCATCAGGTCAGCTGATGGCAGAGTATGTTATTTAATATTTTGTTACTTGTAAAAAGCCATTCTCTTTAATGCAATCTGTAAAACAGTATATTTTCCAAATAGAACAATCTTCTTATACCGTTCAAATTTCTCTACTGTGCTTTGACAACACAACTCCCACTTTACAGTAATGCAGTGCCTCTGATGAAATTGGGTACTGTAATTCTGCAATGAGACCCATCCACTTTGAAGTTTCCTCTTGATTCAGTAAGCTCATATTATTTATTTGATTTGAATTTTGGTAAATCATTTTTCATAACTTTCTAAGCTGATGCTGATGAGTTATTTGACATTGGAAAAATATAATTTCCATACCTTTCCATTTCAGTAGCATTACGTTAGAGATAGAAGCAGAAGTCAATTAAGAAATTTGAAAAGCATTCTGAAGTAGCAAATTAAATGCTAATATGCTGTTTGACACCAGTCTGCTTTCAAATAATGAAACTTATAAGTACAACTGAAAAAAAATCAACATCAATCCTAGCAATTTAAACAGAGGATTTCATTTGTGTAAGGTAAGTTTCTGGCTAATTTTTAAGAAGTAACAAGTAATGGGATAAATCCCAGTTGCCATGACAACAGGAAAATGCATTTGTAAGAATTCCCTTTTCTAAGATTGTGTCTATGAAGATTTCATTTTGATCTTGTAAATGTGCACTTTTACGTTTTTAAAACTACAAAATTTTAAAAACATGAAAGTGTACATGATCAAAATGAAATCTTCATAAACACAATCTTGATGACTTTGAACAAAGCAAGCAGAGATCCCCCACTTCAATATTGGACATTACATATCAAAAACTTCTCTGCTCTTTTCTTATCTGGATATACACAAGTGAACAGGAAGAGTCAATTAAGTGTTGGAAGCAATCTCTGTAACATTCATGGGCGGAATGGGTGTGTAGCAGATTAGGGATTATGCCCAGTAGATTTCAGTATGCCTGGTTGATCAATTGAAATTAGACAATGTTTGCCAACATTAGACTGATTCAGGATTTGCCAAATGGAAGTTGACAACTGTGTCAGCAGCCCTTAAAGGTCTGCAGATAAATTTTAAAAGTACTGAATGTGGCTGTTGTGACTGACTAAACTGAGCCACACGGAAACTGTAACTGGGAAATATCAAAGTCTTTATTGAACACAGCAGCTCTTCTGGGGAGAACCTAGAATCATCTCCCACACAATGTTTTATGCTTTTTGAACACAAAGACAATAATAAATTATCAACTTTGGCTTCAATGGTTATAATCACGACTTGACTTTAACATTTTGAATGTAGACAGGTAATTTTGCAGAATTACGTATTTACAATAGTAGCACATTCTAACTAGCAGAACCCCTTTGAATATTCAATATTAATGACTGTGCAAAAACTTCTGAGCACAAACTCCAGATGCTGCAGTATTAAGGAATGGCTCCCTAGAATTGAAATTGGTTTATTATTGTCACATGTACCGAGGTACAGTGAAAAACTTGTCTTGCATACCATTCAAATAGGTCAATTTGTTACACAGTGCATTGAGGTAGTACAAGGTAAAGCAATAACAGAATGCAGAATAAAGTGTAACAGCCACAAAGAAAGTGCTGTGCAGGTAGACAATAAGGTGCAAGGTCATAACAAGGTAGATTGTGAGGTCAAGGGTCCATCTTATCGTACTAGCGGACCATTTAATAGTCTAATAACAGTGGGATAGAAGCTGTCCTTGAGCCTGGTGCTTTCAGTTTTTTGTATCTTCTGCCCAATGGGAGGGGGGAAAAGAGAGAATGTCCAGAGTGGGTGGGGTCTTTGAATATGCTGGCTACTTTACCGTGTCAGCGAGAGATATTGACAGAGTCCATGGAGGGGAGTCTGGTTTCCGTGATGTACTGAGCTGTGTCCACAACTCTCTGCAGTTTCTTGCAGTCACAGGCAGAGCAGTTGCCATACCAAGTCACGATGCATCCAGATAGGATGCTTTGTGTGGTGCATTGGTGAAAATTGGTGAGGTCTGTGGCCAGGTATTCTGTGGGAAGTGACCCACTTCTGGACAGCTTTCCACCCGCTACAAAGTACAAGGACAATGATGGTATACTCTCTGCTCACCTGGATGACAATAGCTTCAACTATGCTCAAGACTGAATTTTTTGAGGAGGTAACAAAGAGTGTTGATGAGGGCAGTACAGTTGGTGTGAATTACATGGACTTCAGTAAGGCCTTTGACAAGGTTCCACATGGGAGACTGGTCCAAAAGGTTAGGGCCCATGAGTTTCAGGGCTAGTTGGTGAATTGGATCCAAAATTGACTTGGCAAAAGGGAGGGTTTTGTTTTGATTGGCCTCCTATGATGAGTGGTATTCCACAGGAATTGTGGAAGAAAATTTAAAGGATTATTAAGAGGGTCAAACCATTTCTACTGACAGCTGTCTGTCCTTGGTTAACCACCAACTAACTAACCTTATCTAGCTTGCTTGTTCTCAAAGAAAGACATGGGAACTTGTCTTTCTTTGGAATCATTGTTTCATAATCTATCCTAATGCTGCAGGCAGAGTAACTTTTAAGCTGATAGGTACTTTGGGTTTATCGCCTAGAACATGCTGAGAAATTTTTGTAATTGTGTAAATGCTTTTTTGTCACGTATATTTTAACTATAAAAATGAGTGTAATCCTTTGTTGAGCAGAGTTTCGGAACTCCGCTTTTAGGAGTCTGAGCTCTCCATGATATCATGCTATAATATAGGCTTTCTGAAGCAGATGCCCTCCAGGTTCGAGTAATCCTTTTCAGCAACATTGCTGGGATATATATGTGAATGATTTGGATGTGGCTGTAAGAAGGCATGATCAGTAAGTTCACAGATGGCACAAAGATTGCTTGAGCTATTGAAAATGTGGAGGGTAGTCTTAGGCTATAGGGTATTATTGATGTCTTGGTGAAATGGACTGAGAAATGGCAGATGGAGTTTAATCCTGATAAATATGAGGTGATGTATTTTGGGGGTACTTATGAGGCTAGGGTATACACCATAAAATGTAAGTCCCTGGGAAGTATTGAGGAACAGAGAGACCTTGGTGTACAAGTCCAAAGATCCTTGGAGGGGCTGCACAGGTAGATAATGTGGTTAAGAAGGCATATGGGATGCTGTACTTCATTAGTTGTGGCATTGAGTATAAGAACAGGGAGGTTATCCTGCAACTTTATAAAACATGGGTCAGACTTCAGCTGGAGTACTGTGTACATTTGTGGCCACCACACTATAGGAAAAATGTGATAGCACTGGAGAGGGTCCAAAGAAGATTCACCAGCATATTACCTGGGATGGAGCACCTCAGTTATGAGGAGAGACTGGAGGGGCTAGTGCTGTTTTCCATGGACCAGAGGAGGTTAAGAGGGATATGAATGAGGTATGTAAAATTATGAGGGGTATGGAGAGGGTAGACTGCAGGAAACGTTTTGCCCATATCAGAGGTGAATAAAACCAGAGGACACAGATTAAGAGTATGAAGAAAGAGTTTTAGAGAGGATCTGAGGGGGACCTTTCTCACCCAGCGAGTGTTGGTACCTGGAATGCACTGCTGGAGAGAATGTTGGAAACAGAGTCAATGACAGCATCTAAGAAGTGACTCGATGAGTACTTGAATAGTTTAGGCCTAGAAGGTTATGGTTCAAGTGTTGGATGATGAGATTAATACAGACGGGTGTCCACTGATCAGTGTGAATGCAGTGAGCTGAATGACCTGTTTCCATGCTGTATGAATCTATGAGTCAATGACTAGCATCAATCATCTGCTACCTTAAACACTCATACCCTCCTCTAATATTGCACAATGCCTGCAGTGTATGCCATCTAAAAAATATACTTGTTATTTTCAAAGGCTACTCCAAAAGCATTTCTACCCATATGCAAAAAGCAAAGTGCTAGAGGAACTCAATGGGTCAGGCAGCAGCTGTGGAAGGAAATGGACAAATGACATTTTGTGTTGAAACCCTTCATCTGGACCCATAACTTTTATAATCAAGAAGGAAAATAGAAGCAGATGCATGGGAATACCAGCAATTGCAGATTTCCTTCCAAACCATACAACCTCCTGCCTTAAAATAATATCTCCATTTTCCCATCATCATTGGGCTAAATCCCAGAACTCTTTCCTCAGCACCACTGTGTGTGTGCCTTCACTGAAAGGCCTACAGTGGCAGATCACCACCCACTTCTCTTTGACAGTGGGGATGGGCAATAAATATTGGCCTTGCCAGCAAAACCTTCGTCCTGTCAGTGAGAGAAAGAAATAGCAGTTGTTAAATTTTAATCACTTCATCAGTTTACAAGGAGAAGTTAAAGTTGCCTATAGCAGAGGACCAATATCTAGAAAAAGCAGAAAGGCACCTGTCAGATAGAAAGGAGTTGGTTATAAAATTGATTCACTTAAAATAAAGTGAAAAGTTATAACATTGCTGGAGATGAAATTGTTATGGTATCTATGTAGCCTGATTTCCGTTTCCACCATGGAAATAGGGTTTGAATGCATGCAGTGTAGTCCAGCAAACTATCACCACTTGTGGCACAACTCCCACTGAAGTTCAATTTCAGGAGAATTGAAACGTGACATATTTTTGAAAATTGTTAAAAGCAGGACAAATTTTCAAAGATGAGAAAGCTATTTTAAGAAAGAAAAATGGAAGTACCTGTAAAATAGAGATTAGTACACATAATGTGTATGATGGAAAGTCTTTGAAATAATCTGAAGACATCTAGCAAACAAACATTTAGTTTGCTGACAGCACGGATGGAAAGCATGTCTAAGAAGTATGGTGGCTTCATTTCAAAATAAATCTCTAACATGGTAGATGGGGGAATGCAAGTTTTTTAGCAAGCTTTTGACAAGGTTCTACATGAGAGATTAATGGTAAAGAAAATCAGTCACAGAGAAGCATAACATTGGGGAGAAAATGATGTAAAAACAAGAAATACAGAACAGGTAGACACAGTAATTCTAAAATAAAGGAATTTAAGGGGGATGAAAGAACACAAAGCAATTTGCAATGGATTGGTTTCTTAACGTCATCCTCACTAGTTGAACACTTCTTAAAATATCCAAATTAGCAGATAATCCAAAAATAGGAGACAGTGAATACAGAAGACCAAGTGAAGAATAGTTCAAAGGCACTGCATATAGATGTACTTCCAACAAGAGAGGTCGAAGGTAATTAGAGCTGAGGCAAGAAAGTAAAACAGAGTGTATTAAATATATATTAATCCCAAGGTAGAGAGGCAGAGTGAGGCCATTGCAATTCCAACATGAGAAGTGGCTGCTCGATGGTACTCTTAGGAGAGGTGAAGGATGATGGGGCTCAGCACAAATCCAGTGTTACATGCATGGTAAAGATGTGGGGCTGGAGCAGTGGGGATCATGACTTCCTCTGTGCTATTCTGCTCCATCATTCCTTGCAACATGAAAATTTCTGGTTCTGCTATGAGCTGGGGAATGTAGTCATTTGGAATGATGTGGGCTAGCAACACAGGAGTGGCTGTGCATTGTATCTTTTCACAAAATTATGGTTTCATTCACTTCTTTGATGTCAAATACCAGAAGCAGAGTAATGTGCTAAATATTGCCCTGCTGGGAATACTCGGCTGATCAGGCAACATCTGTGAGAAATGAAACAGAGTTAACATTTCAGGTCAATGATCTTTCATCAGTAGAATCATTTGAATTCTAATCAAAGGTCATTAACCTGAAACATTCATACTGCTTCTCACCCCACAAGTGTTGTCTGACGTGCTGGGTAACACCAGCACTTTTGGTTTGAAGTAAATATCAAAAGGGTATTATTTTGATGTAAAATCCATTGATCAGATTTATGAGTAGATTTTCAGCTTCCTGCAGAGGCATAAAACTGAAACTTGCTTTCATTCTTAAAGATCTATCCATCCAAGCTACATACCTTTATCCACCTGAAATGAATAAAAACTTGATTAAGCAATCGTGGGGAATGGAACTTTAGATTGAGCCAATTTAACTGGACGAATCAGGGATTGCAAGTTAAATGCAAGGAATGTAGAGGTTTAATGGGCTTCTGCATGACTTGCTCGACATAAAGGGTAATAGACCTAGAAAATATATTATGAGGAATTCTATTGAAACAGAAGGAATAAATGGTTTTAGTACACTATTGTGGCAATAGAAGGATTTTTCAGTATGTTGATGGGAGAATTCAGTGAAACTGACTCAAGGAAAGATTTGAGTTTGTTTGGATGATGGTCATTTCCAGTTCTAACTTGCATCTTGTTATAATAACACACACAAAATGCTGGAGGAACTCAGCAGGTCAGGCATCATTTATGGAGGGACGCTCTGGGTCGAGACCCTTCATCAGGTCTTGACTTTATTTCCCTCCATAGATGCTGCCTGACCTGTTGAGTTCCTCCAGCACTTTGTGTGTGCTGCTCCAGATTTCAGCACCTGCAGAATCTCTTGTGTCTCCCTTTTGCATCTTGTTATATTGTCATAATATTGTATGTGTTATTTTCCTCCTTGTGATTTTATACAGAGGTTTATGATATTGATGAAATACTGTAAACTCAGGAGCCAGGGTATTAAGATAGGCTCAAAAGCAATTTCTTTGGCTTGTGAGTTGATAGTGAACTACATGCAGTATCCTCCTTGTGAGTCAACCCACCTGACTTCGCAACCTGCATAATGGATAGTGGAATCGGCATTGAATCCAAGGGTGGAGCATACTTGTAGTGAGAAGCCCCTGGCTTTATGTTAGGAAAGGTTGCCTCTGTATCATGATCTCATTCAAAGTAGCTGACGTATAACAAAGCACTGACCTTCTTAAGTGACTTTTTTCTTTATTTAATTTTTAAAATTAATTTCTGGTTGATTAAAGCATTTGACAGTATTTTTTAACTATTTAAATCTATCTGAACAATTTTAAATTATTAGTTTTAAGAGTGATATAATTGACAGGGAAATGGTATGTTCTTTTGTATATTTGAGAATCCTTGAAGGGAGAGAAATTTACCATTGGAAATTAGCACTAATCCCATACAAAAGTAAATAAATGCAATGGGCAATTGATGCTCCTGCATGAACCTTATGATAGCTAACAATATAATTTCTCCACATTCAGATCCTTATCACAGAACAACAGGAAACATTGAGTATAACAATCAACAAATTCAGCTGCAGAGTCTGATAAAGAATTATGATACCCTCCCCCTTAAACTACAATCTTCTTTTCTGTTAATGTTGAATGTCCTCTGGTTTTTGTACACAGATGTTTACTTTCTTTATAGTTTCGCTGCAGGAACTTTTTAATAAAAACCTCTGTAGCCACCATGTATATTTATCTTCTCTCTTGGAAGTAAGTGGACTTTTCATCAATGATGAACTATGTTTCTTGAAAGCATTCTAAGAAGTATACATGGGATTAACTTCCTAAATGCTTTGCACTGTACTATCTCATTACTCATAAGATTGCCTATCTGTGTTTGGATTTGGGGGCCATTTTTATCCTGTACTTTGAGTTGCTTTATTTTCTTTAGTCAAATGGAAAATGATTAGCTCAAGGCTAACTTTAAACAGTTATTGTTGCAATCCTATTAGAAGAGTTTAAATCTCCAATAGGCCAATGGTCAGTCTTTGTATCAACTGTAAAACCTTGAACAATTAGAGTATATATTAACAGATGAGTTTCAGTATCTCTCAATGAACATTAATTCATGTTCTCTAAAAGCTTATCCATTTTAACACATCCTAGCCACCATGGAGCAAAGAAGAACAAAAAATCTCTGGGACAGACCTTTCAGTTACAAGCTATTCAAATCATCTGACTTTTAAACATTTAACTGGTGGAAACTTGGGGTTCCTGAGCTCAAGTCAAAGAAACCCTGGATATCTGCACTGCCCAGAAGCTCCTCTGAGCCCAACAGAGCAGCGCTAACTTCCTTGGATTTCCCAGCTGTCAGGCTGTCCTCTGAGCCCGCACCAGGTTAAGGCCCAATTGAAATGAATGGGAAGAAAGAGCTGTCTTTGCCTCTTCAACCGTTCTGATGAAGGGTCATTTGTGCCGAAGTATTAACTCTGTTCCTCACTTCATAGATATTGACCTGCTGAGCATCTACAGCAATTCCTGTTTTTTTTTTAAGATTTCTAGTATCTTGTCTTTTATTTTTAGCTTTGGATAGAAAGAGGTAAGCATACCTTTTTTATTTGACTGAATTCTGTCAGATTAAAAGGTTTGCAGCAAATGAGAGTACTTTGAGTGCTTTAGTTTTTTAATAAATAGTAATACTGTTAATTGTTCTGTTTGTATTTTTTTTAAAGTTTGCAAGTCATTTGAATGTTTGAGTGTCAAACACAACCAGTTGACAGGCCTTCTAGAGGTGGATTCAGCCATTTGCATTCAGAGCACCTGCGTTCTGTTTTACTGTGCTTTGCCACATTCAACCTTGCTGATCAGCTGGGGACTACCCTGCCACTGGAAGAATACATTTGATACTGGACTGGAAGAAATGGCCATAGTCCAATGCCAAGCAACCGATGATCTCAGATGGCTCTTTGATTGGCAAAAGATTCAGTCCATTGTGTTCTGTACGAGAAAAGCATCTAAATAAACAATACTAATAGAAGGGTTTGTATTCAGCCAGTGTTTTTTTATGGCAACAAGTGCCCCAAAGCATACAACTGAGAATGGAAGATTTCTGAAGTGTAATTATTGTAGTAGATTGTAAACTGTAGCTTGAATCAAATGGCTCAGAATCAAAGACATACAAAGTAAAATCTCTTCTAATAGGTCTATTAGAAATTGGGTGTAATTAAAGCTATGAATTAAATAAGCTGTGCCAATCTTGTTGGCTGAGCTGAAAGAGTGCTTGATATGAGAAGCTAGTTTAGCTACTAAAATTATCATATGTTGGATTCAGAACTGTTTCTGATCAGCCTGCATACTGGTCTTGGAATTGTAACATGTCAGATTCCACTCATTTACCTGTGACATGATGCAATTGTATTGTGTTAACTCCTGTACTTAATTATTTTGTATACAATCTTGACAAGACATGCAAAAAAAAACAAAGTCTGAAATAAAATCAGAAATACTGAACAGATTTGATGGTTTATTTACCTAAAACATTAATTCATTTACTCACTCCACAGATGCTTCCTCACCTGCTGAGTATCTCCAGTGTTTTCTATTTATTTCTCCGACTTATTAAAAATGTTTAAGGTGAATATGGAACATCTAACTAAAATTTATATTTAAAAAATGCATGTAATTAAGATTTGTAGTGGCACTGTTCAGGTTCTGGAGTTGCCATGCAGAGAACAAAATGGTATCCTCTCGTACTTCTGCTGAGAATTCCACTCGATGCTAATGGCTGACTGAAGTATGAAGTGTGGCAGATAGTTTTTAATCAGTGCTTGGTGACAATTTGAAACCAGTGCTCTGATTTTGGTTTTCCATGCTCCATCCAGTGCCTTCTGTGCAATAAGCACAGACATGTGCACCACAAGCACTATATCAAAGAGCCATCGGGGTAGTAATTTCTTCTATTGCATGGGAGGGAATGGAAATAGAGATCTTCAGGAACTTCTATCAACCTACCAGGTAGTAAGAATTCCTTACTTTTCTATCCCTTACTCTTTTGTAATTGAAGTCAACATATCATTTGCTTACGTAACTTTGGATGATTTTTTTTCATTTGTGTACAAGAGGACCCTCAGCGCCCCCTCATTTACCATCATCTGCAGCCACTCAGCATTTAAAACCAAATGTTTTTCTTTTCTATTTCCCTGCCAAAGTGAATCACGTCCCAATTCTCCACATTTTATTTCAACTGTTTGTCTGCTCACTGAACTCATCGGATGTACTCTTGCAGCCTCTTTGTGTCCTCTTCACAGATCTAACCTCATGTCGTCAGCAAAGTTAGATGCACGGGAACAGGTTGCCTCACCTAATTCTTAATCATTGATAAACAATAAGTTATACAGGAGTTGTGGCAGTGCTATTGAAAGAAAAAGATGACTCAGTTGAATTTCATGGGGACGGGACTGGGTATGGATTCTCATCATCTAATTTTGGTTCATTTGGTCACGTTAAGAATGCCAACGTAAGTGTAGTAAAATGAAGGAAAGTCATGCTTTGGCAAGTGTTAATGCCACTGTTGTTATTTGAACCTGTTGTGATATTAGTTAATTTCACTCAAAGTAACATCAGACTCAATAGTCCACAGCAGAGTAATTGGAGATATCCCTACATGCCAGAAAATAGCATGAATTAGAAAATCTATCTGTATTTTTCCTGTTTTTTTATCAAATTAGTTTTCACTGCAGTGCCTGAATTAACTGGCAGATAGGTTTAATGCAAAACAGGCACTCATGTATATTTAGCTGCTTGGAACATTTTTAAGGTATGTGTGATGAACTGATTGCAATGATTTGAAATGAAGGACCCTGGCTACATGTATGTTTATTTAAAGAGGCATTTGTTTACTTATGCTATGTTCGTCATCTCTAGATGATTGGATTCCTGAAGCAATCAAGCACATATAGTCAAAACCTTCTTTTTCTCAAGGATAATTGCTGTTTGCAAAATTATTTTTGAATAGTTTAGCATCTTTTTCAGTTGGCGTGATTAAATATGCCACAATTGTTGGAACTCAGCTAAAGATATATTGGATGGGATTTGACAGGGACTAGCATCCTCTACATTTACAATACCACTACAGTGAAAGTAAATAGGCCAGCAGCATTCAAAAGTGGTGCCATAAGATGTATTTGCATAGCATTTAATACTCTCTAGTCTTCCGTTCATTTTAGCTGAAAATCAGTGCTAACTTCATTCTGTGATGCAGAAATATCTATCCTTCCAAAAATTTAAATTGCATGAAACTAATTTAGGAATAAAAATCATTTTACAGAACAAGAAGTAATGCCAGGGATTTCCGGGACTGGGTATTTTTTTAGCCAGGGACATCATTTGAATTAGTGAACTCAGTGTTGCTGTTTCGTATATATTAACCATCAATGCTGAGTCTACTAAAAACTTGCAGCTCTTTTATTGCTTATTCTTTAAGTCCACATTCTAGCATAGCAAACATACAAGCCGGAATTTCTGACCAGTGTTCTTGGAGCACCCATACTTTCAGAAGGCTTCATGTGCAAAAGCAACTGACCTGCCTGATGTGTGATCATTTACCAACACAGTGTTTTCAAATTGCTTTTGGAGGACAACAGGTTTGCAGTCAAGTACCCTTATAAATATAGTGGTCCAGCCTCATTGGCAGCTAATTCATGAATCTCTGTCTCTTCAGTGAGGAAGGAAATTAAATGTATGGCCATGCTGAGCAATATATCAGTCACTTGTTCCTCGCACAAGAGGGCAGCACCTTAGCTCATACAACAGATGTTCCTTCTGTTGATCATGCAGAAAAAACACAAACTGACCTTCACCTCAGCTGGCATTATTATCCTTAAGGTTGAGACCAGCTGTAAGATGTCTATAAAACAGATGGTACAGATCTTTAGCTTATTCCAGCCTTACCAGAAGCAATAAGAGCCAGTTTTTCAATTTGATTGTGAAGTTGATGTGACAAAATATGGAGATACAGTTCATGGCATGATATTGACTTTGGGGCTTTGTGGTATCAAACCCAGTGATATTTCTGTTAATGCTTTGTTTAATCTTGTACAATTTCAACTGTGTCTGCAATATTCATGCTGCTTCAAAACAGACTTCCAAATTCAAGTGTGATGTTGGTATGAAAACATTTAGTTAAATAGCCCAAAACTGCAGAATTTCCTGAAATTTAAATGATTGGGTTGGTGTGATTGAAGCTTTCTACTTAGTAAAGGGAACTGATAGGTCAAATAGAGTGAAACTACTTCTGCTGGTGTGGAATGAGGTTAAGCTGTCCTTTTGTGGGATATGTGAAACCGTCTTTATTTCAGTCCTACTTTGGCCCTCTCCCTCAATTCTTTTTCGAATATATCAATGACTGCATTGGCACTACTTTCTGCACTCAAACAGAACTTGAAAATTTAATTATTTTTGGTGTCAATTTCCATCCTGCTCTGATCTTGTGCAGTTGGTGCAGTCTACATGGACTACAGAAAGCCATTCACCAAGGTCCCACTTAGGAGATTAGTTCAAAAGGTAAGAGTCCATGGAATCTGGGACAATTAGGCAAACTGATTCTGAAATTGGTTTGGTGATAGGAGGAAGAGGGTAATGGTCAAGGGTTGTTTCTGTGCATGGGAAGCCTACCTGAGGGATCAGTGCTGGGAACCTTGCTGTTATGTTAATAATCTGGTTATGGATGTAGAAGGTAGAAATATTAGGTCTGCAGGTGACATTAGATGTTGGTGCTCCGGTTTCCTCCCACATTGCAAAGACGTACAGGTAGGTTAATTTGGGTTTAAAATGGGCAGCGCGGACTCGTTGGGCCAGAAGGGCCTGTTACCATGCTGTAAATAAAATTTTAAAAAAACATTGACATTGATAAGGTGGGCAGAGAAGGGGCAGATGGAATTATTTTTATTGCTTCAGATAACTTGCTCTTTCTTTCTGTTTGTATCAGGACTGACCATTTGGGCTTGACATTACTCTATCCTTTTTTTCTTTCATTTGTATATTCTGGCCTGCTCAGCATGGGCCAGTAGGCCAGATTATACAATGTCACTCAGACTTCACGACATTAGCAATGTATTACATAGACAAAGGAGGTTAACTGTCCATGCAATGGTTATCCATCATTTCACCTTATTACAGGCATTCCCTTTGTTCCACCCTCTGCCCTCCTCCACCTTCTCTGTAACTCAGACTACTTTTCTTTTTCTCTTTCTTAGTTCTGATGAAGGGTTTTTGACCTGAAGCTTATTGGTTTCTCTTTCCACAGATGCTGCTTGGTTGGCTGAGTTCATCCAACATTTCTATTTTACTTTCAGATTCCAGCATCTGCGGTTTTACTTGTTTTCCAGATTCACTGGGATGTTGCCTGTAATGGAGAATTTCAGCTACAAGGAGAAGCTGGATAGGCTGGGGTTGTTTTCTTCGGAGCTGAGGAGACTGAAGGGAAAACTGACAGGGATATACAAAATGTTGAGAGCCATGGGGTAGACAATGAGCAAAGGTGTCTGTGAACAAAGGGCATAGTTTTAATACTTTCAGTGGTGTGCTTGGAAAGATAATGTAGCAAAAAGTGATGGAAAATTGGAACACACTACAGCCAATAGTAACAAGTCTGTCCATCTATATTATTGACTCTTGTTTATCTCCCTCCATTAGCATATCCTGACCTGCTGATTATATCCTACAGCCTGCATTTTGCAAATTTTACATTCCCTTGTTTGTATTCTCACTCTCTAACTGCCCCCATTAATCTATCCACCAGATGATCTCTATAACTTCGCTCAGTTTTCTTTCAGAGATATTCCCTCTGTTCTACCCATCCATTCCCAATTTAAAATTTTCTCTCTCAGTTCTGATGAAGGGTCTATTAACTGTTTCTCTTTCCAGAGATGCTGCCTGATCTGCTGAGCATTTCTTGTTTTGCTTTTCATCTGCTTCTGCTGGTTGGGCAATCTGATTAGGCAACACATGCCAAAAATCAGAACCAAGCCTTTCAGTGGTAGGCAAAGAAATCCTAATGCAGCAAAACGTGGTGAAAAATTGGAACACACTCCTGCTGGTAGCAATGGCGCTAGGTGACATGTCAATTATAAACCTGAGAGGCTTGCATGTATCATGCAAAATTTGGGCTTTTTGATATCTTTTTCAACCAACGCATTCTCAATTAATTGAGGATAACAATTGCAATATTATCTAAAAGTTAACAGATTTCTTTTCATTTCACCCTGAAGTTATCACAGATGTAATGAACAAGATTTCTATTCATCTTCATTATCATAATTCTGTAAAACACACAGCAGAAACTATACCTGTCAGTATCTTTATTGTAAAAATTGAGAAGTTGCCACCAGTGATCCAATGTATCCTGACAGGCTGTGCTGTTTGCAGCCTTCTCTACTGCAATCAAGCTGAAATCTACTGAACTAACATGAACTTTAAGTACCTACGGATAAGTCCCCTGTAAAATCTCTGAAAATCTAGATGGAATTCTAATAACAATTAAACCACAGTTACTAAAAATCAAATGAAAACTGCAGATACTGGAAATCTAAAACAAAAAAAAAGAAAATGCTGGAAATACTTAGCAGGTCATGCTCCATGGGGAACCCAGTCACTCATCTTCAGTACTCCTGATCCACCTGGACACCTCTCTCTGGCCAATTACCCTTAATGTTTCCACTCCCCCCTTGCGCTCTAACCTAACCCGTTATGAACTTGCAGCACTCTATTCACTAAGAACGAACCATCATGAAACCTACTGTCAAGGGTCATGTTGTTGTAGCCTGGCATACTGACCTCCATCTTGTAAAGGCCTCAGACACTTCCTCACACCTCCCAATAGATCATGACCCCAGCATCAAACATCAGGCCATGGACACGCAGACAGTCATGGACCTCATTTCCTTGTGAGATCTTCCCTCCACAGCTTCCAGTCTTATCCAGAGTCAGCCCTGCACAGACTGTTTCTATCTCCTGCCCAAAATCCACAAGCAGGACTGTCTTGGCAGACCCATTTTTTCAGGCTGCTCTTGCCCCATTACATTTATTTCTTCTCACCTTGACTCTATCCTTTCACCAGTCCCTTCCCACTTATAGCTGTGACACTTGTGATTCCCCCCTGCCAATTCAGGTGTTTCTAGTTCCCTGGTCCCAACAGGCTCATCTTTACCATGGACATACAATCTCTTTACACCTCCATCCCATATCAGGATGGTCTGAGAGCCCTCCACTCCTTCCTTGCTTCAGTCCCATCCAGTCCCAAAACCACAGTTACTGCCTGGTTAAAAAAATCTGACACTGAAATACTATCTTTATCTATGTGTATTGTGTTTTCCCGACACAAATATATAAAAATACAAGGAATATTAATATTAAAAATTAAGAACTAATTTACTATATTTAAGCTTCTACTTTATTAATGTACATATGTTCCAATCTTCACTAAGCACTCAACGTTTTTTAAGTTAATTAAAAATTGCTTCCTGGTTTCTTGTCTGTGAGGTTTCTTTCACGTGATTGGTTGCTCAACCCCATGGCTTCTGACAGCAGCAGGCATTTATCAAAGGGAAATTCTCCCCACAATAATTGTTACAGAAGTGTGAGGAATTAGTCTCAATATCAGCAGGAAACCCTGAAGCTTCACCACTAACCTCTAATTCTGAGCTGATGTATGCAGACTGAAAGTAAGGCTTCCCATGTAGTTCATTTGGTTTACCCAATGAGAAGCTGAACCACCACACTAGCTTTGAATCTAGATTCTATGTCAAGAGAGATAACTGTATGAACTGCAAATGTCATTGCAATGTGAGATAACTTCCTACATAACAGTAATGACTAACATACAAATGCAGTGAAAGTAAACATGTAGAGCATTGCAAATGTTTGTCCGGAGCAGGCACAGTAATGTAGCAGTTAGCGTAACACAATTACAGCACCAGAGATCCGGGTTCAACTCCAGCCGCTGTCTGTAAGGAGTTTGCACATTCTCCCCGTGTCTGTGTGGGTTTCCTCCTGGTGCTCCAGTTTCCTCCCACATTCCAAAGACCAACGGATTAGAAAGTTGTGGGCATGCTATGTTGGCACCGGAAACGTGGCGACACTTGCAGGCTGCCCCCCCCAGAACACTCTACGCAAAAGATGCATTTCACTGTATGTTTCAATGTACACATGACTAATAAAGATATCTTATCTTGAACTGTGTATGCTGTAGAAAAGTGAGATTGCTGGATGTACAACATTATATTGACTGTAAAGAGAGAGCAGCTCATCTCAGCTTGGACTGAACTGAGACCAAGGCTACACCACTGACCTCAAGTCACTGCTTTGATAAAGGGGAAAGAAATCGGGTTTCCACCAGCCAATAGTTAAGTGGTTACAGTCACGTACATTGATGGTGACCACTCAGGTGTGGTTGGGTTATGGTAGAACACTTGTGAAGCAAACAGGTAAATCAAGGTATATGATTATTGTGGAACTGTGGTGAAGGAAATGGTTGACTACATTAGCACTAACATTTGCTGCATTTTGTTCACTATGTTGATAACTTATCTGTAAAATATTTTTTATCGAACTCTCTTCCATCTTACATTTTAGTCTTCAAAGAAGCAACAAAATTCAATGAACGTTTTCAAAACACCAATGACTGCAGCAAGAAGGAAAGCTTCCTTTAATAACTTCTTTCACAAATCAAAGCTTGTGAGCGAAGGATGTGAATGTAGGACGAATGGTTCGTAAGTTTAGAGGTGACATGAAAATTGGTGGTGCTGTGGATAGCGAGGAAGGTTACCTAAGGCAAAGTGTATATCAGATGGAAAGTTCCGCAGAGGATTGGCAGATGTAACTTAATCCCAACAAGTGCATGATGGGAAGTCAAATAGGGGTGGACATTTACCATAAACAGTAGGGCGCTAAGGAATGTTGATGGACAGAGAGATCTTGAGGTTCATGTCCATAGTTTCCTGAAAATGGCAATACAAGTAGATAGGGTGGTGAAGAAGTCATATGGCATGCTTGTCTTCATAGGTTCGGGCATAGAATATACGTACAAGTTGAGACATAATGTTGCAACTTTACAAAACACTGGTTGGACCACACTTGGAGTATTGTATGCACTTCCAACCTTATATTGGAGAGGGTACTTGCATTGGAGTATAGAGAAGATTAACCAGAATGTTGCCTGGATTGGCGGACTTTAGTTATGAGGAGAGTTTGGATAGGCTGGCCTCATTTTCCCTAGAGTGAAAGAAGCTGAGGGGTGACCTTTTGGAAGTACATAAATGTATATAGTAGTTGGAATGTTTTTCCTATGGTATGGGTTATCAAGAACTAAAGACATAGGTTTAAGATGGAAGGAGTTTTAAAGCAAATTTGAGGGGAGAGTTTTTTTTTTTACACAGAGAGTGGTTGATATTTGGAATTTGCTGCCAGAGGAGGTTGTGGGATTGGATACAATTCTGATGTTTAAGAGACATTTAGACAGGCAGTTGAATGGGCAAGGCATAGAAGAATATGGATCTAATGCAGACATATGAGATTAGTGCAGATTGGCAAAAAGGTTGGGCCTATTTCTGTGCTATACAACACTATGACTCTATGTCTCAATATTAAGTAATATCTAAGTAAGTGCTAGCTGCACAGTTAATATTTTAGAGGAGAGATCAATAATCATTCCCACAACAGTCACATTCAAGTCAGTGTTTAATGTGAAGCTAACGATTCTGAGGTATCTGTGCCTGGACACGGGACTTAAGAGAACTACCTGACATGTATAACGCCTGTCCAGTTTTCTGAGTCACAGAATCATGGAAATTTATGTCACAGAAAGAGGCTGTTTGGATCATTGAGATCATACCAACCAAAGTAAATGTCTACTCATCCTTCTCTCTCTTTCCAGCTCTTGGTCCACAGGGTACTAAGTACATCAAGAGCTTTTTAAAAGATGAGGTTTCTGCCATTAATATATTTGGGGAGAGTGGAGGAAATGGAGGAAATATGAGCTTGTCGGTGTGCTTGAGAATTCTTCAATAATGGCAGATCTGGATGTTGGCTTTATTGTCTTGGAGCTGCAATTGTAAAAAATACATTTGGTCGTAAATCTAAGCAGGACAGTTAACCCATCAGTTATACCTCTTTAGCGTAGCCCATCTCCTCTGACCCCATCCCATGACAATCCTCTCCAACCTCCCCTCAGATCAATGGGCAAAATTAGGTGAATAGTTTAGCAACTCATTGAAAGTGATTACTGCATTACAATTATCCATGGATCAGTTGACAGAACTTTTGCATCTGAGTCAGATGATTTTGGGGTCAGGTTCCACCACAGTGACCAGAATGTAACATTCTGGACCAACTCTCCAATATACTGCTGAGGGTGCTTATTTTGAGATGAGGCATAATTCAAGGGCCTGCCTTACCTCTCACATGGATGTAAAAGATCACACGGCACTATCTCAAAGAAGAACGGTGTGTTCCTAAGGGTAACTGAGTCAAAATGTATCCCTCAATCAATGTCATTACCTGGCTATTATTACAATGCTGTTCATGGGACTTCCTATGCAAAGGTGGACAGAAGTGTTTACAACATTGTTATAGAAACTAGTATCTTCAAAAATTACTTCTCTTTAGATATAAAGATGTTTTAAAAGGGATGTAAAAACACTTTGCAAATGCATGTCTGACTTTTCTCATAAAGCAAAATGAGTTAAGGTAGCCAGCAACCTTAAGTTTCAAGAAATCTTTGATTATAATAAGAAAAAATATATAAATAACTGTAGATAAAGTTTTCCTTCTGTTTGGCCACAAGTATCACTTTACATAATACTGGTGAGTGTCATCTCTTGGAAAAGGGAAAAAGGGATGTCTTCTTGGTGGTATAATCCACAGAGAAGAAGGAAGGATTATCCAATGAATTGCCAAACTTTCTTACTCCACATCTTCACAATCCTGTAACCCGGGAATGTTGGCCTCATAGAGTTAAAATTGGACTAAAAAGGCACAGTGGGAATATGTAATGTAATGACGCACTCTGAAATGGAATTAAATCCACCTGGTTGAACAAATGAATTGTATACCTGCATCTCTAGTTTTGTTTCTACTCATTATTTGAAATTAGTTTTTGTCCACTCTACTGTTCTACATTTCTCCTCTACTGCCATACTGCCAACCCACATTATAGAGGAACCCAGAAGGACCACGTGTGTATCTAAAAGGTTGAGGCATTTTGTCAAAGAAATTTTGAAAAAAGAACACATGTTTTCCCTCTTTGGTATTTATCTAATGACAAAATAGAAGCCCAGATTTTGCATTTGTAACAACGGCAAAACTATCAATGTTCTTCATCATTACATCATAAAAGTGGCAGCTGTGTTCAGGATTTCTACATTTAGTGCAGAAATCTAGAAACTGCAGTCAGTGATTTTGTGTACCTCCAGAATATCCTGTTTGTAGTCATCACCACTGCAATCAAGGGTAATTAGTTGAATTGACAGGTATTTAAACAAATTACAATCCAGGCTCTATAAACTACCCAGAAGATGTAACATTTTGTTGCATAAGGTATAAGTAAGATTTTAATGGAATACTAAGCTAGAATTATTGCTAAACAAAATCTCAGGCAATGGAAAACTAATGTTATGCATCTAAATTGTAATTCTCTTTGATAAATATTTCAAAATATAATGAATGTTAAAACTTAAGTGCATGATATTTCCACTTCCCCATTAATCTTAAGTGGTTTTCCAAATTTCACTTTGCATGTTAACAATTTGCTTTCTCCTGCCTTGTTTGCTATCTGAGAACATTGTTTATCATGATTGGCTACTCAGCCATTCTGATGATATCACAGGTGCTGATGGCTGTTTCTCTACAGTGATAGAGCCAGGACCAAGAGCTGGTGAGGTAGGAATCTGATCACCCTGTTCTTAAAATGTTTTAGGTGTACTACATGTTTTATTGAACATTGACTACAATTCAATTGCTTTCTTTATGTAATTTCTCTTTGCTTTAGTACTAATAAGACACAATGTTGATTTATCCAGTGTGAATTGTCTGCTCCTAAAATATTTCTGTGCAGAAAAAATGTATTTGTTCTCAATTCAGAGAAATTAGTCCTGCTTTATATCATCCATTTAGGTTTTTTTTTAAAAAGGGGGTATATTTCTGGTCCCAAGTGACAAACATATTTTAAATGACAAGTATGATAAATAAGTATTTTGAATGAAGGCTTGGGGAGATGGACAAGTTCCAAAATACAAAACCATATTGCAGCATGTAGAGTTCAGCATTCCTGCATTAAACAGGTGCAGGCAATGGGAAAAGATTGCCCAAAAGAAACATTTGAAAAGTGTGTAATCATTGCAATCATTCACTTCAAAGAAGGAAGTATCAATGGAGAGAGTGTTTAATTAAAGACATAAATGCAGCAAAAGACATCAAATGATTGAATATTATTCTGAAGAAGACATTGATCTTGGCTTGATAAACTTTAAGTTTTTAACTGACCTTCTTACTAAATTATATTGTGGGACCTTCATATCATTCTTTATCATTGTTTTTTTTTATTTGAGCATCTTTTATTTAAAAAAATATATAATCTACTCAAAAATATAATCGACTCAAATAAGAATGTTAAATAAGAAAGAGAAGACAGCAGCTTTTCCTCTCATAAATGCCATTTCATGGGCTTGAGATCATTTTAAAACTAGGCTGTTGGATCCTCTCCCACTGATAGTATAAACCATGTAATCAGATATGACTGATCACATTTTTCCAATGTGAAAAATGAATGGTCAGCTACTGTGAATTCCCAGATTTTCAGCTTGTGATATTCCTGGGTGAGAATCCTTACTAGAAGCTCTGACTCAAATATCCCTCTCTAAATAAAATCCCTAAACTTTGATGACATCACTGTTCATCCACTGCTATGTTAACCATAAATAACACTAACTTATTACACACACCCACAGAAGCAAGCCATTCAAGAATGTTGCAAGTTTCATTCTTCTGAACTCCAGAGAATCCAGTCCCAATCTACTCAATCTCTTTTCACACAGCAAACTTGTGAATCCTTAAATCAGTTTAGCAATTCTTCACTGCAAGTAAATTATTTTAAGAAGATCAGTACCAGGTACAATACTCCAGATGAAGTCTCATCAAAGCTAGATTCATTGCAGTAAAATTTCCATAGTCCTGTATTCAAATCCTCTTATAATAAAGACAGATGTTAGTTGCATTCATAATTTTTTTGCACTAACATACCAGCATTCAATGACTTATGTACAAGCACATCTAGGTCCATTTGAACATAACTCTGCCCATATTCTTCCTACAGTCAGAAAAAAATCTACCTTTTGGCTTTGTGCAACAAAGTGAATAACCTCATTGTTTTTTTCCCCACATTATATTCCTTCTGCCATGTTCTCATATCCCCTTGAGGCCTCTTTATATCCTCCCCCTGTACTCATAAGTTCACTTAGTTATACCAACATGGGCAAACTTAGAAATGTGACACTTGATGCCTTCAGACAAATCATTGATATAGATTGTGAATAGCTGGGGCACAATCACAAATTCCTGCAGTCCCCCACTGGTCATGGCCTGCCCACTGGAAAAAGAGCTGTGTATTTGCACACTTTGCTTTCTTTTTGATAATAAATTCTTAATCCATGTCAGTATTTTGTCCCCAGTTCCATGAACTCCCACCTTGTTGATCAAGTTTCTGTGTGGGACATTATTGGAGGGCTTTCAAAAATCAAAATATACGACATTCCTTGGTTCCCCTTGTCTATTCTACTGGGCACATCTTCAAAGAACTCCAGCAGATTAGTCAAAATTGATCTTCCTTCATAAATCCATGTTGGTTTGTCTCAATCCTATTATTCTTTTCAAGACTTACATTAGATTCCAGCATTTTCCCTCTTACTGACAGGTTTGTAGTTCCTTGTTTTTTTTTCTCTCCCTTCTTAAACAGTGGGATCACATTTGTTACTTTTTAATCCACAGGTATAATTGCAGAATCCCCAAATCTATAGAACTTTGTAAGTCAATAACTAGATCAGTCACCATCTCCATAGTCTCCTGTTTCAAATCTCTGGGATATTGATCATCAGGTTTTTGGGATGTATCAGCTTTGAAGCTCACCAACTTCTCTAGTCCTACTTTTTGGTGAATTCCCTCTTGTGAATTCTCCTTTCACTCTCTCTGTGTTGGGCCCATCTTTGCTCTTGCTGCTCTTTTCCTTTGCACAAATCTATTGAAGCTCTTACAATCATTTCGATGTTTCTCACCAGTCTACTCCCATTTTCATCTTGCCTTTCTTCTATCAATTTTTTGTTCTTCTTTTGCTGAGTTCCCAATCCTCAGGCCTACTGCCTAAAGTCTGGTAACTTTATAAGTATCTTTCTTTGATTTAATGTCTTTAATTTCTCTTGCCATGAATGACTCACCTTTCCTTTTGGGTTTTTATGCCTTAAAGGAATTTTTTTTCCTACCAATTTAGGCATTATTTATTTAAAATACTAACTATTGGCTGCCTACCATCAAAGAATGGAAGACTCTTTAATTATGTGCTCATAGATGCCTATGGGATCTACTTCGACTGAATTAAGTGCAAAAGCAGAAATGAACAGAGTACAAGTGGAAGTAAATCCTGCTTTGGAAGGTCATAGAGATGTACAGCACAGAAACAGGTCCTTTGGCCTACCATGTCCATGCTGACCTTTCTGCCCATCTATACTAATCCCATTTATTTGCATTAGGTCAGTATCATCCTATGCCTTGCCTATTCAAGTGCCTGTCTAAAGGTCTTTTAAACAGAATGATTGTATCTGACTCCGCCACCTTTTCTGGTAGCGATGTCCAGATATCAACAACTCTCCATGTTCTTTTAATAAAGACTTTCCCTCAAACCCCCTTTAAAATTCCTTCCTCTTGCCTTGAACCCATGTCCTCTTGTTTTGATAAGCTTACCATGGGGAAAAAAAGTTCTGACTACCTACTCTAATAATGCCACATATTGTTTTTACTAATCTTTGTCAGATCATCCCCAGCCTACTTCACTACATGGAAAGTGGGCCCAGCCTCAATCAATCCCCATTACAAAAGCCTCCAATCCAAGCAACGTGCTAGTTAGTCTCCTCCATAATCTTGTCCCTATCCTTACAATGTGGTGATCTGAAGTGCACACAATACTCCAAGTGCAGCCTAATCAGTATTGTGTACAGTTGCAACATAATGTCCCAGCTTTTATATTCTATGCCCTGAGCTATGAAGGCAAGTCTGCCATATGCCTTCTTTACCACCTTATCTACTTGTGCTGCCTCTTTCAGAAAATTATGGACTTGAACCTCAAGGTCCCTCTGTCCAGTAACATTCTTCAGTGCCCTACCATGTACAAGTTCCACCCCTATTTGACTTCTTGAATTGCATCACCTTGCACTTGTTGGGATTAAATTCCATCTACCAATACTCTTCCCAATTTTCCATCTGATCATTATCCTGCTGTAGAAAACCTTCCTCACTATTAACAACACTACAAACTTTTGTGTCGTCCACAAATTAACAAATCAAGCCTCCTACTTTCACATCTAGGTCATTGATAGGTTTCCAGCACCAATCCCTTAGTATACCACTGGTCACAGACTTCCAATCAGGAAGCATCCTTTTACCACTACCCTCTGCCTCTCATCATCGAGCCAGTTTTGGATTCAATTAGCTAGCATGCCTTAGATCCCATGTGCCTTAAACTCCTGACCAACCTGTCATGCAGGACCTCATCAAATGCCTTACTAACGTCCAACATCTGCAACCCTGCCTTCGTCAATCTTCTTGCGTACCTCTTCAAAAAATTCAATCAAATTAACAAGGCAGGATATCCCCTGCACAAAGCCATGCCTACTATCCCTGAACAGCTCCTGCCTTTCCAAATGTCCATAAATCTTATCCCTTAGGTGTGGAGTATTATTTTATTATTCTGATATGTTACTGAATTTTCTTTTTAAAGAACACTGTATAAGATTGTGTAAAGTTCAGGTGTGGCAATCAAGAAAAGCAACCATGTTTACATTGTGCTCAGCAGTGACTTCAAATAATTAATTGGTGATGTAAGGGCTGAAACAGTTGGAGTTTATGGAAGGAATCAACATTTTAATTGCATTAATGTTCAAGTCCCACCAATGGTTCAGTGACTTTATCCAGTATATTGCTTTACTTAACATAGCAGATTGAATCAATGTTTCGTAACCCGATCCGTACTGTGTTAGGTAATCTTGGTGGAGAAGTGAAGCCAGTCTATAATGACCTTCAGTATTCTTGTAGAGAGGGAAGAAGTAAATCAACCATGTTTTCTGCTGGAGCTATGAATCTATAGATATTGGTTGTTGAATGAATAACAATTGATTCAGGTCCCTTTGTCAGCCACTCTGACTGTAAAAACTTGCACATGAAAAGTGTCCAATTGCGTGAAGTGCCAGAGATTAATTGTATGCTTCTCAAAATACCAAAATGGGTGGCTGATCCAGATTTAATCTTCACTTTCGAAAGGGAATTGGATAGATATTCGCAGGAGAAAAGGGAAAAAAAAGGGAAATAAAAAAGGAAAAAGGGAAAGACTTGGGTATGAACCACACCAGGCTGATTTTTGCAGAAAGCTTATAGGGACTCGGTGGGTAAAATGGTGTGCTGCAACAATTGTGTGAGTCTAGATCAAAATAGATGGAACTCAGTTGGTAAAGTATTTCTTACCAGCCTAAACTGCACTTTGTGCAATATTTGTTTGTATCAGCTTAATAACTTGCAGCTAAGATTACAATACCTGCAATACTGCTACCTCTTTCTTTGAGAAGAACATAAATTATTTAACTGCATTGCCATGTTATGATTTTGTGTCACACTAGTAAAATTAGTTTTAAAAAGCATGTGGCTGATTATGGAAGTCAATAAATCTATTTTACAAAATATCTTTTGCCATGTGGGATATACGAAGATTCTTTTAAGGATCCATTTTTTGCTGTTATAAATCTAATATATCTGTCTAATGTTTCCAATGTGCTCTTTAGTTACTAGCCATGAATCTATAAGTACCCTGTTGTGATAATAATTGTAACAATGTACTGAAGCAATAAAGACACATTTTATTTCTGTTTAATGTTGAATATGTTTCTCGAGGAGCTAATGAGTGAATACTGTTCTGGAATTGGAGGTGCTAGACAAAAATGCAAAAATCTTTCACAGAAGAGATTCCTTTAAATGCGGCCAAAAGGAAAGACATAAAAGCACTTGAGTTGTTTCATGATACCACAGTTCAGGTGATAAAACTCAAGGTGTGCAATATGCCTACGCCTTTACCAGAATTCATGCAACTGATTGGAAAGTATGTCTTTCTGTTCATGAATTCACAGGAATGTGAAGTATGTAAGTGTAGATAACTACACCTTACACCTTGGAAAATCCACTGTTATTATAAAAGCTGCCTTATTCTGGGCAAGGAATATAGATCACTACATTAGTTCCACATGTAAAGCATCTAGGAAAGTTTCATTCCATTATTGTTGTTAGCTCAAAGAAAATGTTCATAATCCTTAAAACAAATTGCCTCGTTGTAAAAATCAGATAAATCGGTGCAATTTTCTACACATGAGGTTGATTATTACATATAGAGAAGATTCAGTTTTGAGTTGTAAATTGGGCCAGCATAGATGTAGCTTATCCTGGGAATTGGAATTCTTCTGCTGTGCAGAAATTTGACATGCTGGTGACTCCAGAGAAGACTTTATAACTTAGTATTAAACCATGCAAAACACAGAGCAGATTGGTCAGTTGGCAACATAGATTATTACATGAATCATGCCCTTTCCAGTTTTCAATTTAAATGACCAAAGATTGGCAAGGCCCTGAATTGATTGCATCAACACTTATGCCCAACTCAGCTGTCATCTTGCTCTTTTAGCAAGCTCTTGGATCAGGAGTGCTAAAAGCGCAGAGAATATCCAGCAGTAACTAGCATTCAAAAATTCAAGTATAATCATGGATTCTCTTTTAAAATGATATCTAAGCATGAATATTCTCAGTTATTAGAAAGTCTAGCCTATGTGTTGCTTCTTCCTCCTTCATTTGTCTTGCTGTCTATTCCTTCACATGCAGATACAACTAATTAAGAGACTATCATTCATTAAAACCCATTGCTGCATTCTGTGCACGACAAACAGCTAGGGGTAGGTTTGGTGATCATCCCCTCTCGACGCTGTGCTTCACTCAATGGAAGTACCTTAAAAGACTTTTGGCAGTGAGGTCAAAGGTCCTTAGCATATTCCTGGACATAAAGTTCACCATAGAATCACAAGATTATTTTTTTTTAAACAGCTCCTGCTTGGGAGGGCAAAAATCATTTATCTTTCATAAAGTTGATGGATTTTCGTAAGTGCCATTTTACAGGTCCTTACTAAGATGAGGTAACTGCAATTTCTAGACGTTTGATGGAATCAATCATTGCTTTTGAAAAATACCAGCAACAACCTTCAGCATTTCCTGTGCAGGTATCAGAACAAGACAGGTATTTCTTGATCAAGCAAAATTTCCCAAAACAAACATTCAAATAATTTGTATCCTGAAATATTGAGAATGCTGAAATTAAACCAGAAAATGAGTACTCTGCAGGTCATGTAGTATCAGTAAAAATGGATCAAAAAATTATTTCTGCTTGATGACCTTTCATCAGATCTGGGAAAAGTTAGCAATAGAGCAGGTTGTAAGATGTGGAGAGAAGTGTGAATGGAGGAGAACAAGAGAAGATTAGTGATAAATGGGAAAGCAGGAGAGATTAACAGACAAAGGAGATAATGGAACAAGGCAAGAGTAATGGAAAAATAATGAAACAAAAGCAGGGTCTGGAAAGGTGTAAATGGGAACTAGCCTACAGATTTCCATCACTGCTTTGATTGAATTTTATAGTACATAGAACAGTGCAGTTTAGGGACAGGCCCTTTGGTACACAATGTCTGTGTTGACTATGATTCTAATTTAAACTAATCCCATTTGCCTGCACATAGTCCATATCTCTCCATTCCCTGCCTGTTCATGTCTCTGTCTAAATGCCTCTTAAATGTTGCTGTTGTATCTGTTTCCATCACCTCCCCTGGCAGTGCATTCCAGGCACCTACCTCTCTCTGTGTATGTAATAATAAAAAAATCAATTTGCCTCATACATCTCCCTTAAAATTTCCTCAGCTCTCACCTTAAATGTGCGCCCCCTAGTATTTGACATTTTCACCCTGGGTATGCCTTTCATTATTTTATATACTTCTATCAGGTCTCCTTTCAGCTTCTGACGCTCCAGAGAAAACAATGCAAGTTTGTCCAACCTCTGCTTATAGATAATATTGTCTAATCCTGGCAATATCCTGGGGAACATCTTCTGCACGCTCTCCAAAGTCTCCATATCCTTCTTGTAGTGTGCCGACCAGAACTGTACACAATGCACCAAATAAGGGCAGGCACGGTAGTGTAGCAGTTAGCGTAACGCTATTACAGTGCCAGCGACCTGGGTTCAATTCCAGCCGCTATCTGTAAGGAATTTGTACGTTCTCCCTGTGTCTGTGTGGGTTTCCTACGGGTGCTCCAGTTTCCTCCCACATTCCAAAGATGTGTGGCTTATGAAGTTGTGGGCATGCTATTGTTGGCGCCAGAAGCGTGGCAACACTTGCGGACTGCCCCAGAAATACTACACAAAAGATGCATTTCACTGTATGTTTCGATGTACATGTGACTAATAAAGAGATCTTAATCTTAAACAAAAGTATTTTACTGCTGCAACATTATTTGTTATCTTTTATACTCAGTGCCCCAACTGATGTAGCCATGTATGTTGAACACCTTCTTTATCACCCTATCCACTTGTGTTGCCACTTTAAGGGATCTAAGGACTTGCACCCCAAGATCAGTCTGTACATCAAGGTTACTAAGGGACTTGCCATTCATTGTATACTTCCCTCTTACATTCTCTAATGTGCAGGATCGAAAGAGGCTGCAGAGGGTTGTAGATTCAGCCATCATGGACACAGCCCTTCCCACTATCGAGGACATCTTCAAGAGCTGGTGCCTCAAGAAGGCGGCATCCATCATCAAGGACCCTCACCACCCTGGACATATGCTCTTCATGTTATTACCATTGGGGAGGGGGTACAAGAGACTGATGACCCACACTCAATGTTTCAGAAAAGCTTCTTCCCCTCCACCATCAGATTTCTGAACAGTCCATGAACACTACCTTGTCATTCCTCTTTTGCACTATTTGTTTATTTTTGTAACTTATAGTAATTTTTATGTCCTTGTGCCTTGCACTGTACTGCTGCCATAAAACAGCAAATTTCACAACATAAGTCAGTGATAATAAACCTGATTCTGATTCTACATTTAACATCCCAAAGTGGAACACCTCACATCACCTCATTCCACCTGCCATTTCTCTGCCCATATTTCCAACTGATCTGTATCCTGCTCTATTCTTTGACAACCTTACTCACTTTCCATAACTCCACCAATTTTTGAATCATCTGCAAACTTACTAATCAGCGCACCTACATTTTCATCCAAATCAATTACCTATACAGTATATCACAAACAACAGAAGTCCCAGCACTGACTCCTGTAGAACACTGTTGGTACAGATCTCCAGTCAAAACAACACCCCTCCACCACTACCCTCTGCCTTCTATGACCAAACCTATTTTGAATCCAATCTAACATGTCTGTGTGGATCCAGTGTGTCTTAATCTTCTCGATCAGCCTATCACAATGACATTGTCTAGTGTTTTACTAAAGTTCATGTTTACAACATCTGCTGCCTGACCATCAATCACCTTCATCACCTCCTCAATTTCCCAACCTGCTTCACTTCCATTTTCCCAGGTTGCATCTGTTCTGATGATTCTATCATCATTGCTTGTATTTCTAATCTTCCTTCTTTCCTCCTGAGCATTGGACTCCCCTTGGCCACGGGTGGTGAGTCTGATTCATAGTCCTAGAGTTATACAGCACAGAAACAGGCCTTTCGCCCAACTCATCCATGCCAATCAAGGTGCCTTCCTGAATTAGTCCAATTTTCTGCATTTGGATCATATCCCTCTAAACCTTTCCTATCCATAAACTTGTTCAAATATATTTTAAATATGGTAATTGTACCTACCTCTACTACTTCCTCTGACAGTTTGTTCCATATACCCACAAATACTCACTCCTCGAGTCCCCTTTAAATCTTTCTCAATTAAATCCTGTTCATTTCCCACACTTCATTACTCACTCCCCACCTGATTAATTTAAGTGTTCACTATATTTATACCCTGCTATCCACATTCAATAAACCATTCTTCACTACGTCTGATATCTCCAGCATGTTGTCACCAGGAAACATATCCTCCCCACTCCTTTCAGCATTCTGAAGAGACCGTTGCTCGTGCATTCTTCATTCACATGAACAAACTCGGTCTTCAATGTTCAATGTCAAAGTCGAGTTTAATGCCATATGCACCAGTACACGTATGCACAGCTGCAATGAAAAACTTGCTTTCAGCAGCATCACAGGCGCATGGCATTATATAAGCAGCATTCACAAGAAAAACATAAATATATTATACTTAATTTTTACAAGAAAGAACACAATTAGAACAAAAACAAGCCTGTCTATTTTAGTGTAAAATGACCAAAATAGCCGTAGTGTTGCTTAAACTCTGGTGATTAGGATTGTGCTGGTTGGTTCAAGAAATAAGTGATTGAAACGAAGTAGCTCTCCTTGAACCTGGTTATGTGGGACTTTGGACTTCTGTACCTCCTGCCTAATGGTAGCTGTGAGAATAGGGCATAGCCCGGATGCTGGGGACCTTTGATGGATGTTGCCTTCTTAACGCAGCACCTCCTGTAGATACTACTGATGGTGGGGACCTTTCTGTTCAAACCCAGGTGATACAATGTATGAACTACTACTTCCACCCTTTCCTTCATGTAAAGCCCCAAACAGGTTCTTCATGTGAAGCTGTATTTAACTTGTAGTTCTTTCAGATGTGTACAACATATTCACTGCTCACATTGCAAATATACAATGGAAACCAGATGTAGTTTGGGGTGACTCAGTTCAATGTGAAAATATGAACCCAGGCTTTCAGTTCTTCGACATTTTAATCTTCAAGCCAATTCCTCTCTGA
Source organism: Pristis pectinata (assembly GCF_009764475.1). NCBI lineage: Eukaryota > Metazoa > Chordata > Chondrichthyes > Rhinopristiformes > Pristidae > Pristis > Pristis pectinata. The sequence continues at coordinate 94,121,553 of NC_067409.1, read as the reverse complement.
CATCTCTCCCTTTTTAGCCACCTGCTCGACTCCACTGCAATCCATTGTAAACTCAAAGAACAACACCGTCTTTTGATTAGAATATTACAGGACTCAACACTACTACTTATATTTACACCCCACTGTTGACCCATGTTTTGATTGTTTACTTGTGCCATTGCCTTCTACATTTTCCTTGCACTAGAATTCCTGCAACCATTTAATGGCTTGCACTTCACCTGAGTGCAGACCTCATCTTTAATTCTTTCCTCCCTGCCAATTGTCTCTCCATTATAAAAGTTGTTTTATCCCTAACTTGTATCAATTCTGATGAAATATCATTGAATAAAACACTAAATAAATCTATGAATAAATCTTTGGGTGTATTAAAGGCAGAGATTGATAGGTTCTTGATTGGTTTAAGGATTACAGGGAGATAGCGGGACAATGGGGTCAAAAAATCAGCAATGATTGAATGGCAGAGCAGACATGATAGGTCGAATGGACTAATTCTGCTATATCTTATGGTTTAAGTTTTCTTCTGTTATTTCCTGCATTTTTGATGTTTATTCTACTTTAAACATGCTGATACAATTCATTGATCCTCAGTTTGAATGGCATTATGTACTGCTGCCATAAAACAGCAAACTTCACATCATATAAGTCAGTGATAATAAGCCTGATTTTGATTCACAGTGCACAATATTTGAATCTACTGCTTCACAGCTCCAGCAACCCAGGTTCAATCCCAACCTGCACTGCTGTCTGTTTGCATGTTGACTACATGGGATTCCTTCAGGCGCTCTGGTTTCCTTCCATGTTCCAAGACTGTGAGGGTTGGTAGGTTAATTATTCATTGTAAATTGCCCCCAGTGTGTACTTAGGAGGCAGAATGTGGGGAGGAGTTGATGGGTCAGCATTGGATTAGTGTAAAAATGTGTGGTTGATGGTCAGCATGTACTCAGTGGGCTGAAGGGCCTGTTTCCATACTGTATCTCTCTATGACACTATTTTCTATGTGTGTGTGTGTATGCATGTGTTTGCAAGAAGTAGCCTTCAACTGTTTGAATGCTACTTCTTTTTAAAATAAAACTACAATGAATTATATATGTATTTCGATTACAGGTGCTAAGGTGCAAAATTTCCTAATTTTGTGAATGGTTTATTTGCTAGTACCTGCTTTTCCAAATGAAGCCACATTACCTTGTACACATTTTAAGCTGACTCTTTATGACAGACTCTTTATGACAAACTCTTTTTCCAAAATAAAATTTGTCAGCTCTTAGTGCCTTCAAACTCTGTTAATTTTGCCTCACTCCTTTTAAATCTCCTGTTTATTTAATTTTCAGTCATTGGATGAGAATTTTTTTTTAAATTTTTACTGCAAATCATTCTACATCAGTTTTTACTTGCACATTAAAACCATTAAGACAATAAAAGAAATGAAACTGTCAGTCTATGCACAGAATGGTCCATAAATGGAAAAGAAGCAAATACGCAGATTGTCTGTTTTAGGTGTTATTCCAGCAATAGTTGCTGGTCAGGCACAGGGAAAATCTACCTGTTCTGTTTTTTTTAAACAACTATAGATTGAGGGCTATGGGGAACTGGCACAGAAGTGGATTTGAGGCCAGCATAGATCAGCCATGATCATATTGAATGGTGGGACAGGCTTGAGGAGCCTAGTGTCCCACTCCTCCTATTTTCATGCGTTCTTGTGTACTGAGAGATCTATATAAGAGGAAAGATGTGACTTCTATTAAAAGACTCATCCAAAACACAACATCCCTGACAGTGCAGCGTTTACTTGGGAAAACAGAAATTCACACAACACAATCTGTTCATTTATTTACATGCATTCTTAGCATAAAATATTGGTGATTGTGTAGATGCATTATTCGATATCCTCTGAGACAACAATCTGTGAATTCAACAAGACATGAAAAAAACCTTAGGCCAGCTTTCCAAGCTGTAGACTCCTCTTACATTACCATTGTTCCATGTTCCTGCTCATTAATATACAGTGCTCCAGCAGTGCTTCCCCCTTGCAGTGTATAAAGTGTGATTGTATCATGTATGATTCTTGATATATTGCAGCATCAGCCATTGTTGTTGTTTCAGAGTTTACTGCCTCAATAAAGGATATTCTGTTAGTAGCCCTATTTTTGACTTTAGTTAGCAGCAAGATCGAGTGGACAGTCAGAGACTTTTTCCCAGGGCGACAATGGCTAACACGAGGGGACATAATTTTAAGGCGATTGGAGGAAGGTATAAGGGGGATATCAGGGGTAAGTTTTTTTTTACACGGAGAGTGGTGGGTGTGTGCCTGCAGAGGTTGTGGGGGCAGATACGTTAGGGACATTTAAAAGACTCTTAGATAGACACATGAATGATAGAAAAATAGGGGGCTATGTGGGAGGGAAGGGTTGGATAGATCTTAGAGCAGGATAAAATGTCGGCACAACATTGTGGGCCGAAGGGCCTGTACTCTGCTGTAGTGTTCTATGTTCTATTAATATCAAAAAAGCTATGGATGTGACAATTCTCAAATTCCCTGTCCAAGTCTCTGTGTTGATTGTATGAATGACACTATTGATAGGTGGAATGACTTGTAGTATAGAAGTGGAATATCTTTAAACATTTTGGGTACAAACTACTCCTTTATAACAGAAAGTGAAAACTCAAAGAAAAAGGATGATGTTAACGTGAGCTTAGAAAATGGCTTCAGGTGAACTTTCCCTTTGTGGTCTCTGGAATTGCATTGGCATTAAAATTTGGCTAAAAGCCTTATGGGGATGATGAACTCCTCCTGCCAAGTCAACCTGAGAACAGAGCAGAGATGTTGAAAATTTCCAAAAATGAAGCTTGCCTCAGACTTACCCCAGAATGTTTGTTTGCATTCCATTTTGTATGTAAGTGATCACATCTAAATTGCGTAGAGAGATTGGACACAATCCAACACATTTAATTTCAACAAACATTAGTGACCACTGGGATTTTTTTCTTTTGGACCATTGTGAATATGCATGTGAATTTTAAAAAAAATCGTTACAGTGTCAATATATTTGCAGCCTCAAATCTGTGCAAAAATTCTTGCATACTTGGCCTAATTTATCTCATAGAATTCTGCATAGTATAACCTTGGTAGCTTTCCTAAAGCTGGCAAACTTTGCCCTTTCCCTCATCTGTTTTCTGCTCCACTAAATGGCAGCTAACTTCCTTACCTGTATTGCTGTGAAGCATAGACTGGGAGCAGACGTTCACTAAATTTACCCTTGTAAGAAATGATATATTACAACCATTTTCAGTTATCAGTCTATAACTGGATATTATTGGTAGTTTGTTGCCAACAAGCCTGTTTTTGCCAAGTGAGGGAACATTAGGCAGTGGTGCACAACATGAGGCCCATAGGGGGTCTGTTCAATGGACCTTTCTGGAGCCTCTGAACCTGGCTGGTTAACTGCCATACTCGGGCTAACTTAAATCTTTCACACACTAAAACCTTACAGAGCCTAATGCAACAAAACTCTCTACTGACTCTCATTCAAATTGTCAAGTCATATTTTATAGCAGCTGTAATATTGCTACATTGCTGAAGGTTGACATTGCTTAAAATCATACAGCTTTCTGTATGATATGTTTAGCAGCTTAGATTTAATTGATTTAATTCGAGGGACAGTGATCTTGATAACAATACTTTCTCAGATACTTTCTTGGGTTGAAGTAAGGGCAGAGTTCTGTCCCTGAAAGAAAGGTATTCAAAACTTGCATTTATATGGTGCCTCTTGCATTCTTTTCTGGACATTTTAAATCCATTGATTGTATGACAGAATCATAGATTTATCATGGTCTAGAAAGTGGTCATATGGCCCATTGAGTCTAGCTCCTTGTAGAACAACCCTCTGGGTACAATTCTCATTCATTTCCTCTGGCTCCACAAATTACTTTCCCTAAAGTATCTATCTGATTTCTTCTGAAAGCACTAACTATATCCATCTTCATTTCAGGTAGTGAGTTCCAGATCATAACCCTTCTCTAAGTATGTCTTTTTCCCTGAAATCTCCTTTGTATCAATTTCACGTCACTCTGAATCTATGGCCCTAGTCCATGAAACATCTGCTGATAGCACAACTTCTCCCTACATAAATCTGTCATGAATTCCTACATCACCATCAAATTTTCTTTGCTCTAAGGAGACAAAAATTAACTTCTCCAATCCAGACCAACTTTTTTGCACTCTCTTTATGCAATAAGCAAGTGGGTGATATAAAATTATTTTGGGCTGGTAATGCTGTCAAAGACATTAAAACTCCTCTTTTAACTTTCTGCATTTTAAAAAAAAAAATTAATATTAATATCCTGTTAGTTGGTAGCAATCTGAACAGAAACTAGACCGAGTAAGCTCTAGTATTTATGTCTTCGCATATCAAATTAGAAATATCAGTTACTGGATGTGTAAGTTTGATTAAAATAAAATGTGTTTCACAGAGTGATTTAGATTGTCAAACTTGCCCTCGCTATAAAAATGTTGTGAATCACTGAAACACAACAGAAACTCTGTAAATTATTCTTGGATGCTCATCTGGGAAAGTCTCAAATTTGCAAATCCTGAGAATAGATTTAATTCTAGAAGACAGAGAAAATCTAGAACTGCTAGCATGATTTCAAGATAAGGGGCCGCCTAATTTACTATTGACATGAAGAGAAGTGTATACACTTTTGAATTTCAGGGGATTGTGGGTTATTTTTCTGAGCATAGTCAAGACTAAGACTTGTTGGCCAGAAAGAATTAAAATCTGCAAAGCAGCGAACTGGAATGAACCAAGGATAAGTGGAAGTAAACAAACCAAATGCCTTTGTTCTTGCTCTGCAGTCAAAGGAATGGAGGCTGCCATTTTGTTAGACTGTTTTTCCAGCCACCATTTTATGAACTGCTTTCTGAACTGGTTCGTGCTCAGAGATTGCTCAATCAGAGCAATTGAAAGTGGACACAATGAGGTCCCTGCCGATGATCTGCTACACGTGAGATAATTTCCAAATAAGAAGCTGTTTATTTGGTTAGGTAGAAATGGCAGGCTTGTGGAAAGAACAGCCTGTGACCTGAAGTAACCTGAGCCCAGTGTTTTGCTGACCTGGCTAAAGTGGTTTGAACTGGTCTGTCGCAGGGAGATCAAAGAAAGCGACATGAGACACAAGTCTGGTGAAAGAGCAATAAAATAATTCTGCTTGTAGCCTTGGGTCAGGTCTAATGAGAAGCTGACACAGTCTAGTCAGATGAGCCTGAGCCAATGAAAGAGGAAAAAAATGGAAGGTTTCAGGTGTAGAAGCAGTGAAAACTCTGGAGACCAATCATCACAGGATGACCCTGCATCAGAAACGTGGAGATTATGACAGGATCAAGAGGAACGCTTGGTCAGCGTAAACTCCTACTCCCAGTTATTATCTTTTCTATTCTTTGACTGTTAAGGAAACGTCAGAGAAACCTAGTGGATGTGCACACAGATATTTAGTTTTTTATGATTTGCATGCTTATTGTTAACCAAACCAATTTGTCAGTTAAGACAGATTCTCTCTGTACCTAATCAATTATTGTTGTTGGCGGTGAATACCTGCAACAGATTGATAGGGAATTGAGGGCTTCACTTAGATACAGAATCAACCATACTCTTATTGAATCAAAGAGCTGTCTTATAGACCCAAATGGTTTATTCCCCTTTCTACTTCTTGTGTTCCCACGTTCACCTTCAATGGCTGTGCCATTACTTTCTATAAGGCAAAATCTAACAGCATAAATGGCAGTGATGCCTCACTCCCCAATGAGCTCAATGCCTTTTATGCATGCTTTGAAAGGGAGAATAACATTATGCCTGTGTGATTCCCCACAGCATCTGACAACCCTGTGACCTCTGTCTCAGAGGCCGACGTCAGAACATCCTTCAAGAGGGTGAATCCTCGCGAGGCGTCAGGCCCCGATGGTGTACCTTGTAGGGCACTAAAAATCTGTGCTGACCAACTGGCTGGAATGTTCAAGGACATCTTCAACCTCTCACTGCTGCAGTCAGAGGTTTCCACCTGCTTCAAAAGGGCATCAATCATACCGGTGCCCAAGAAGAGCAGGGTGAGCTGCCTCAACGACTATTGCCCAGTAGCACTCACACCTACTGTGATGAAGTGCTTTGAGAGATTGGTCATGGCTCGAATTAACTCCTGCCTGAGCAAGGGCCTGAACCTGCTGCAACTTGCCAATCGCCACATTAGGTCCTCAGCAGATGGACTCTCACTGCCTCTTCACTCAACTTTGGAGCACCTAGACAACAGCAACACATCAGGCTACTGTTTATCGATTACAGCTCAGCATTCAACACCATCATCCCCTCAGTATTAATCAACAAGCTTCAATATCTGGGCCTCTGTACCTCCCTCTGCAACTGGGTCCTTGACTTCCTTATCAGGAGATCACAGTCAGTGCTCATCGGTAGTAACATCTCCTCCTCGCTGACAATCAACACCGGCGCACCTCAATGATGCGTGCTTAGCCCACTGCTCTACTCTCTCTACACTCATGACTGTGTGGCTAGGCACAGCTTAAACACCATCTATAAATTCACCGATGACACCGCTGTGCTTGGCAGATTCTCACATGGCAACGAGGAGGCGTACAAGAGTGAGATAGATCAGCTGGTTGAGTGGTTTTGTAACAAACAATCTTCACTCAACAAAGGAATTAATCATGGACTTCAGAGTGGGGGAGTGGGGAGAACACACAGCAGTCCTCATTGAGGGGTCAGCGGTGGAAAGGGTGAGCAGCTTCAAGTTTCTGGGTGTCAACATCTCAGAGGATCTATCCTGGGTCCAACACATTGCTGCAATCATGAAGAAGGAATGTCAGTGGCTCTACTTCATTTGGAGTTTGAAGAGATTTAGTAAAGACTCTTACAAGTTTCTACAAACGTACGGTGGAGAGAATTCCGACTGGTTGCATCGCTCCCTAGTATGGGAGGTTCCAATGTGCAGGATCAAAAGAGGCTGCAAAGGGTTGTAAGTTCTGCCAGCTCCATCACGGACACAATCCTCCCCACCATTGAGGACATTTTCAAGAGGTGGTGCCTCAAGAAGACAGCATCCATCATTAAGGACCCTCACCATCCAGAACATGCTCTCTTCTCATTACTACCATCAGGGAGGAGGTACAAGAGCCTAAAGACCTGCAGTCGACATTTTAGAAACAGCATCTTCCCCTCCACCATCAGATTTCTGAATGGTCCATGAACACTACCTCATTATTCCTTTATCACATTATTTATTTTTGTTTGTAACTTATAGTAATTTTTATGTTGTGCACTGTACCGCTGCTGCAAAACAACAAATTTCACCATATACTGTATGTCAGTGATAATAAACCCGACTCTGAGCACAAATCTAATGGAGCTATGGTTAAAGAATTCGTCTAATAATGATCTATTTGGTCGTCAGTTGAATGGAGTTCAAATCAGATTCTATGAAAAGGCATGTAGAGAGCTTCAGCATTTTACTACACTGCTGTGAAGATGAAAATCAACATTACCTCTGAAGACAGAAACAGAGTCAATGTCCGACTTGCTGAGTACTTCCAGCAATTTCTGGTTTTATTTCAGATTCCTCGCATTTACAAAGTTTAACTTTTGGATGCCAACAGATGACATCTATCACATTTCTTATTTTAAGTTGTTTAGAACACAAAATATCTATTAATTTGTAAAACATTGTCAAGAAAATGCTATTTCTGTGCTTGTGGTTCTTTATCAGATTTTTACTGATCAGCTTAAAGGATTAGCATAAGTTAATGTTATTAGAAAAATATACTCTCAAGCTAACAAACAAATAGTCGTCATAAATTTTGTAACAAGCTAACTTACTAGAATATTAATAAAGGACTTATTTGCACTTGATGGTAAATGACAATGTATTAATTGCTTTGGAAAATGTGACCAAATATTTCTCCATCAGTAGGCTCTAACTTCATGGTACACTCAATATTTCAGGAACTGCTTCTTTTCCCCCTCCCCCAACCTTCCAATCAGATTTCTGAATGGTCCATGAACACTACCTCATTATTCCTCTTCTGTACTCCTTTTTTGGTAACTTATAGTAATTTTTATGTCTTGCACAGTACTGCTTCTGCAAAACAACAAATGTCGGTGATAATAAACCTGATTCTGATTCTGGTATGTGGCACTGTTCTGAAACTCGTCCAACTCCTTCGATAGCCACGATTGTTGTTTTATTATAAAAATGTCATGTATACTGAAATTAAAGCTGATTAACAGGGTGGATGCCGAGGTTTATCAGCACTGGCTGAAACTCAGTCCCAACTGGATGTAAATTCTAGACTGGTCATAAACATCACTGGTTAGTCACTAGGAAGAGTAGCAGAGGCCTTCACTAACAATCCAAGCACATGAATTCAAATATCATTATGGTACTAGGTGACTTAAATTCAATTAGTTAAATGTAAGTACTTTTCAGTAAAGGTGACCTGAAATTGCTGGGTTGTTGTCAATACCTGTCTGATTCATGAATGTCTGTCAGTGAAGAAAACCAGCTGCCCTTCCCAGCCTGGCCTGTAAGTGACTCCAGATCTACAACAGTGTGCTTGACCTTTAATTGCCCTCTGAAGTGGAGTTGTGAGAGCCATGCAAGTAACAAGACAGTAGTGGAAAATGCCACAGGATACATCAAGGTGCAATTTTCTTGTCTGCATCAGTCATGGCAAGTAGAATACAAAGCTTCATTGTTTCGTGCTGCATGCTGCACAATCCAACAAAATATATGCAGCAGTGAGTACCAGAGGAATCACAGCAAAGAGCTTCAGAGCTTAAGGCCATGAGGTGAAGCCTGAGAGCAGCAGGCAGAAGGAGGAGGCAGCTAGGAAGGTGACCTTGCCTCGTCTCCCATATGAGCAGGGAAGGGAAAGGAAGCACCAAGGGACAGGGGCACATGTTTCTCCTAAGTAGTCTGCAATATGATGAGCCCTCATAGACCTTCCTAATTTCTTCTGTATTTTTTCTCTCACTGAATTGATGTTATTGTCTTACCTTTTTCTTAGTGATCCCCACTTTTTGATGTCCTGGGTTTGTACCTGTGACATATTGTATTAGTGGGTCCTCAAAGCTTCCAGGCTGTAGCAAGCAACTAGATGTTTCCAAATCTGAACTCAGGTTTGCACATGCAGCTTTTGTGTCAGGTGCACTTTGCCAGTATTGGCCTGGAGCTCACTCTGTTGTTTTGTTGACCCAATAATTTTCAGAAATTACTGGGAACACCAGGTCAAATGCAACAAACTTCCAGGTGTGCTGATTATCCCTTTTTGCCTCATCAGTTTAATGTGAGGTGACATATGTGCCAGTTTTTCTTGGTGTTGTTTTGCCCAGCTTAAACTGTGATGTGTTTGTCATCTGTATGCTATCATGTTGAACATTGCCCTAGAGATGGTATGCTTCTGAATGGTTCACAGAAGATATTGGTCCAATTCCTGAATTCTGCATGCCTGAATTATACCAGAAGGTGGCCTACGTCCCAAAATGCTGATTGATTTGCTGGACATATTATATTCAAAAATAAATTGTATGATTAAAAGTGTATTATTAAGGTTAAACTTTGGATTGTAATTTTGACATGGAAATATTTTTATATATTTAAAAAAAACATTTGTGTCTACTGGGTCTAATGACACTTGAACAGACAGTGAGTAAAAATTATGGTAGCATATGGATTTTAAAATATTAAAGAGGCGCTTCACAGCTCCCAAATAAATTTGAAGCCTGATATTTTGAGGTCACTGTGGAGAGCAATTAAGCTGCAAGGAACTCATGTCAGAATATCCATAACTTAATTGTGCCCCTTCTGACTAAATTGCAGTGTTTTCATTGCTGATCTTTGAACAATGAAAAATGTCCACTGTTTTTCTGTGCTGTGGTTGGTTTAAAGTTTCTAAAATTTTTAAAAAGGGCTTCCTGATAACACAGCTATTTTTATCCTGAGTAAGTCCAGGTTAAATTGCCCATAGCTACACCACCCACGTGATTGGCACCCTACACCCTATATATTCACTCCCTTCACCACTAGAACACAGCCACCGTTCCCATCTCTGTTCTTCTCCAGAGAACCATGCTGACAACCCACAAGAAGATATTGATGAAGATTAGATTGGGTTCAAGTGTCATGCCACCACTGTCAAATAGCCCTCTGACATCCACTGTCAAAGCTATGACATGAATAATGGGTGAGGTAGTGGACCATGTCCAATGGACATTGATCTATGTTCCAATGAGAAGTCGATACCTTCAAGACACCAGAGAAGAAAGGTTGTGAAAACCAAGTGATGCATATTATTGAAACTGGAATAGACATGGTCAGTCCAATCTATTAATCAATTTCAGGAAACAAATGTTATCACAATAAACATTAAATCCTGAAAGAGTTCCATCATTTCTGTATTAATAGCCAGCACAAAAAAACACACCATTTTCATTATTACAGCAGACATTCTAAAAAAAAATCTTGGTGCTTGCATCTTTAATGTTTCTTTAGACTGGAAAGCTGTCCATTTCTTCAGCAACATGCAAAGATTTAAGAGGGATTTAGACATGTTCCTGTCTCTTCGCTGAAAACATTTCAACCTTAATGCAATGGTTCAAATGTGTTAAAATTCTGTGACAGATGGGGGCTCGAAGCAAAATGAATATAAATACAGTGCTGAGGTGATGTCAGTAATGCCAAAAGACAACAGTGCACTTGGCAGAGCACATGCCAGAGGAGGATTCAAACAGATATGATTTCAGAGCCACAGTGTTCAATGCAGAGCTGACCTTGCAGATTTAAAGAGCAATCCATTATCACTAGTAAAACCATAAAGCTTAAACAAAGGGAAAATTAAACCATCACCTAATGGATGCACTATCATTTTATTTATATTTTTTGCTTGCAAAAGAATATTTCATGGAAGTTCAAGTACATAATGCATTTACGTTCAGTATTATGCAATCAAAAATCAACACACTAACAACTAGATAAAGATTGTTTTGTGTCACTCCAAATATTTGAATGGACACTCCATCAACCACCTTTGCACCTTCTATGTGATTTCATTGTTGTGGATGCACAGCTCAATGTCACTGCCCATACACCAGACCTTTTGGGCACAGTGGGGTAACTTTGACCACGATTCCTCAGTATATCACCTTTGGATCCTCAGTGGAAACATGTTCTAATAAACCACAGTGTCAACCTCTAAGACAAGATTACTGTGGCTCTCCCCTACCGTACCCCTCCTCCACACTAAAATGAATCTCCTCTGCCCTCCTCAATAGCAATGCAGATAATGGAGTCTGTGATCCACCAATCCCATTCTCCAGTCCTGATTTTGCCCCCATTTGCAAGCAGTCCTGAACAACCTGATGACCTTGGTAACCTCCCTCACTTCCCTTACAAGCTGATTTGGCTGTTCTGACCTCTCCTCCATCTCTCAACAACAATATCCAGAACTCTGAGTACCTTTCCACTCCTATCTACAATGCCCTCTCCTTCAATTCCTCCCCTCACACCCATCCACAATGGCCCCTCCTCCAATCTCCTTGTCTGATCACACCTCTTAAGCTTGATCAATCCTCTTCCAAGCCTGGCCTCAGGAAAGAAGAACTGCACAGTACATTTTCACCTCTGAAAAGGTGCAATGCCCATTTTCTCAAGGGCTCCATCACAGCTGAATATTAGATTGGTGGGGCTTAGACCAAAATGATTGTTGGCATCATACATCTGGCTTGTTCTTTATTAATGTTCCTTTAGCATGCAATACTTCCTCTGCTTTCACATGACAAATTGAAATGCATGCAAGGAATATAGGAATGTATTCGCAGAGGGAGCATAATTTGATCTTAATTACTATCCATCCATTTGTGCTTGTTGTCATTCCACTTAAGTTATAACTTTTCTCACAGCTCGTGCAAAGATGTAATATATTTAGCCTTAATCAATAGTTCAATAATGAATACTTTAAAAATCCTTGTACAATGATGTATAAGAGGTCATAAGTTCTGCAGATGCCTTGGTTTGAAGGAGAAATATCTATTCATTATTTTCTCTATAAATACTAAAACACTGGTGACTATGTGCTGTCAGTGGTTAGTGATAGATTTATCCTGATGCAAAATAGTCCTAACCGAATGCATAAACCAGTTATAAAGTCAATAAACATTTCTCCACATCAAGAATGAAAGAATCATGAAAATACTATAATTCAGATGATAAGATATGATACATTAAAAGAAAGCTAAAGAAAATTGTAGTTCTAATGAAGGTGTCACTAACATGCATCTATCAAGTAAAAAAATTGCAATACACACGGAGGGTTTGCAATGAAATCTTCTGACTCAGCTCTTGGCAGTAATATTACCTGCTGATAAAGATGCAACCCACTTTTATAAAAGATACTATCTAGCTTCCAGCTGAATACTTTAATGACAAGGAGTGAGGGGAGTACTAAAGATCCAAATTAGAAGAACATACTCATCAGAGAAATGTAGTGGTGAAAGAGATTTTGTAGATAGGAAGATTTAAATTTTAGTGAATACTAATTTTAAATTCAGTGAAAATCATTGATTGCAGGTGTGCTAGGTGGATGAAACTAGAGTGGGATAAGATACTGACAGCAGCATTGTGAACCTATTGGTTTCTGAAGGGTAATGGATGGGAAGTTTCACAGGAAAGAATTAGAATAGTTGTGTCCAGAGGTAACAAATATACAGGTAGTGATCTCAGTAACAGATGGACTAAGACGGCATATTATGGAGTTGGAGGTGATGTTTCTGATGGAAGGAAGTGTAAATCAGTTTAAGGTCAAACTTGATGGCAAAGCTAATGAAAATCATTAGTTTAATGTATTGCCCAGTCCATCACAGGCTTGTCACTTCCTTCCATCCAGTCCATCTTCATGATACCTTGCTTCAGGAAGGCTAATAGTATCGTCAAGGATGCCTACCATCCTGGTAATTTCTTTTTCTTTCTTCTACCTTCTGGGAGAAGATATAGGAGCTTGAAAGCATGGATGACCAGATTCAAGAACAGCTTCTTCCCCACTGGTATTGGAGTCCTGAACCAATCACCTCTTTCACATCCCCTTCCTAGTGGTACTCCCACATTATTAGACTCTTAATTCTACCTCTCTCAGTTATTCTGTTGGTGTCACCTTAGCATTTCTTTTTGCACTACTTCAGATTGCACTACTATCTTTGCACGACTCTGTTGTTTTGCACTCATTGCTATATGTATTGTTGTATTTATTATTACCACATATACTGTTTACTCCTTCCAGCCTACGTATCCAACACATCATTCTCTGCCACTTCCACTATCTCCAATGGGACCCCACTACCAGGCATATCTTCCCCTCCCCACCCCTTTCTGCCTTCCTCAGGGATCACTGTCTCTGCAACTCCCACCCCCACCCCCACTCATCCTGCTCCCACTCTGGGAACTTTCCACTGCCCCCACCATAGGTGCAACACCTGCCCCTACATCACCTCCATCCAGGGACCCAAATGGCCCTTTCAGGTGAGACGGAGGTTCACCTGCACCTCCCTTAATATCATCTATTGCATTCGGTGCTCCAAACCGCGCCCCCCCCCCCCCCCACCATGCTTCTTCTTTTCTTCCCTTTCCTAGCCTATCTCTCTTTTTTTCTAACCCCTTTTTTTTTACCTTTCTCTCCTTACCTTTGACCCATCCCCTGGTGGATCTGCTCTCCCCTCTTCCCCTGCACCTGCCTATCACTATCTCTTACCTACATCTATCTATCACCACCCTGTGCCCATCCCGCCTCCCCTCTTTTGTCCACCTATCACTGCTCTCCTTTTCCCTCCTATATATTGGGCTTCCCCTTTTCCTATCTTCAGTCCTGAAGAAGGGTCCTGACCTGAGACATTGACTGCCGGCTTTTCTCCACGGATGCTGCTTAGCCTGCTGAGTTCCTCCAGCATCACAGTGTTTTTCATCTAGATTCCAGCATCTGCAGTCCTTTGTTTCTCCACTGTTTACTCTGCGAGCTTCACACTAGCAAGGAATTTCATTGCACCCTGGTGTATACAACAATAAACTAATCTGAATCTGGCATGTAACTGTGGTCAGCACAAGGGAGGAAATCAATAGTGAAGGTTTAGAGACTGTGGCAGGGCTATAAAGCTTAATAGCTTTGGTCTTCACCATGCAGAATACAGGGAATCTGCATCCCACTGATGATTAGACAAGCTGCCTGAAAGCTTGGGAAAATGAAGGTGTCGGCATGGAGAGAGGGGACTGAACACATCAGAATATTTATTGAAGCCATATGATGCCTTTAGACATTGTTGCCATGTTGATGGAGAAGCTCTGGTTGAGTAGGGCCAGTGAAAGAGCATGAAGGTATAGGAATCTCACTGAGCAGAACAGTGAGGAAGTGTTGGATGAGGATGCTGCAATCCTACAATCCTGGTTGTCTTCTAAAGTAAAGTTAATAATTTTGTTAAAGGTGAAAATCAAAGGTCACCAGAAGAATCCAGTTTTGTACAAAAATAAACCACAAATATCAATTTCCATTTGCAAATTCATTTTTGAAAGAAAAAATGTAAGACTATCACACTTATAAGGCTTTTGTTGTATTGTGAGCTTTTTCTATTATCCAAACCATTTCAATAATTTTGACTGTATAGTATTTTGCTTTTGCTAAGAAAACAACTTCTGTATTCTAGTAAGTTGGTTGCTCTTCTATGAATGCATCTTCTCAAACAGATCTGTAAATGCCTTACATTATTTCAAATACCACAATAAATGTTTGTTATTCTAAAGTTATGGGCAATGCCAAAATTGAAATGAGTTTTCACAGCAGATTCCAACCTAATAATCCAGATGTCGTATTGTTTATCTTCCCTTTGGACGTTGTTGATTTATTGCGTGCAGCTGTTACTTTACAAAAGAGAGATTCCAGGATTGCATACTAATTTGACTTGACCTGCAAATCACGTCCTCAGAGTAAGTAAGTAGGAGAAAGGTACTTTGCTGGACTTTAATTCATGGGTAAGTGATTGGACAGTTGGAGTTTTCATAAGATGAGAAGCCTTTCAGTTAATATCAGTCCTGGCCCATTGTGAAGATGACAATTGCCAGTTGATAGGCTCTGACAGTGGGCCCAGGAAGGAATTGGAAGACGTTGCATGGGAATGGGAAACAATCCTGGGATCTACTGTTGACTTAGCTTTCTCCTCCTGGATCTTCGGCCAGGAACTAGATTGCAGGCTCTAACTTGATATAGTGCCTACCTCACGTGCAAAAGCTTTTGGCCTGCTTTGGCAACTTCAGTTTATTCTGGCTGGAGTGAATATTCTTCCTGCAGGAACAGCTTTCATCACTTGGATAGGTCAGAGTGGAATTTCCCAGATTCTACAAGCCATATTATATCTGGTCTTTCACTCAGGAGATCACATTGCTTGACTGAGGAGGAGACTAAGTATTATGTTACACAAGATATCACAATTTCATGGAACAAGCCTGGTGAACCAGTTGATATTGAATTCTACTTGCCAAAGATTCCTATTTGTTGAAGCTGCAGTGTTTTTGTGACTACTTCCTCGCACGTGCACCTCCTACCATCTTTGTGTCCTTAGTCTAAATTATTTATGAATAATGATGTAAATTTATAGCCCCAGAATAGATCCTTGGAAAACATCATTTGCTCCACCGCACCAATTAGTTTGTATTCTTTATCCACAATTTCCGTCACTGACTCCCACTTAACTTCAAATTCAATTGAAAATTCAAAGTCAAAAGTCAAACTCGAGTTTATTGTCATATGCACAACTACATGTATGCACAGGTGTAATGAAAAACTTACCTGCAGCAGTATCATAGGCAATTAGCATCATACAAGCAGCAGTCACAAGAAAAAACATAAATTAAACAATATTTACAAGAAAGAACACAATTAGAACAAAAAGAAAGTCTTCCTCCAAATCAAGAGCTCTCATTTTCATTAGTGATCTGATGTGCTTGTGTGAGTTGCTAATGGAACATTTCCTGCACTGTTTGGAGGCCAGAACCATGGGCCAGCACAGGAAACCATGGTAATCTTAAAATCTTTAAAAGGGTTTACAAACAGATGACCCTGATTGTATCTCTAGCCTGCTTCAAGGTGTCGGTAGGTTGTTCTGTGGTAACCCTGCGAGATTCAGGAACATTGTTTTACCTGAATTCATCCTTGTGTGTCTGCTTCACAGATGTGTCACTCATCTTGGCTGCACAGAGTAGCTTTTTTTCTCTTAGGATCCTACCCTACATGTGCATCATATAACCCAGATGTAAAGGACTGCAATCAATGTTCCTTTTAACAACTGTAAGCTACCATTGAGAAAGCAGGTGTTGCTTTGCAAGTTCCTTTATCACTCCCTATCAGGGACTTGATAAACTGGAAATTTTACAGATAGTAAGCCTGAGTAGTAAGATGAGGGCATATTATCTTTAAGGATGGAATAAACTCTTTATTCTGCATGTGGGTATGTGCCTGTATATGTGTATGTACTGGAGACAAGATGTACCTGCTTCTCAAGTAGTGCAACAGTTGGTAATTTTTCATGTGGAATTTAGTTTGCTAAAGGACTCCAAGTAGGCTGATGACAGAACATTGTACAGCCAGCCACTGTATCAGGTAACAATATCTATCAATAGGCTGTAACGTGCTCCAAGTTATCTGTGTCACTATTGGATATGAATGCAACAATATGGAACCAGCTACATCAGGAGCTTCAGTCCG
The DNA here is from genome assembly GCF_009764475.1 of Pristis pectinata. Taxonomy (NCBI): domain Eukaryota; kingdom Metazoa; phylum Chordata; class Chondrichthyes; order Rhinopristiformes; family Pristidae; genus Pristis; species Pristis pectinata. Next base: position 94,104,761 of record NC_067409.1, on the reverse strand, counting down.
TATATCCAAGCTTAAGAAGCATTCAGTTCATATTGTACTTATAATTTTACAAATTTCTACAGATGTTTGCTGGAGAACATCCTGACTGGTTGCATCATAGCCTGGAAAGGAGACTCCAATGCACAGAATTGCAAAAGGCTACAGAGGGTTATAGACTCAGCCAGCTCCATCATGGGCACAACGCTCCCCACCATCGAGGACATCTTCAAGAGCCGGTGCCTCAAGAAAGAGGCACCTATCATTAAGGACTCTCCCCATCTGGGACACACCCTCTTGTTACTACCATCAGGGAGGAGGTACAGGAGCCTGAAGACCCAAACTCAATGATTCAGGAACAGCTTCTTCCCCTTCGCCATCAGATTTCTGAATGATCCATGAACATAACCTCACTTATTCCTTTTTTTTTGTACTATTTATTCATTTTTGTTATTTACAGATTTTTATGTCTTGCACTGCACTGCTGCCGCAAAACAACAAATTTCACATCATATGTCAGTGATAATAAATCTGATTCTGATATTGGTAACTGGTTAATTATGGTCACATGTACTGAGATACAGTGCCATCCATACAGGTTATTTCAAAATATAAATACATCAAGGTAGTAAACAGGGAAAAGCAATAATAGAATGCTGAATATAATGTTACAGTTACAGAAAAAGTGCAGTGCAGGTAGACAATAAGGTGCAAGGGCCATGACAAGGTCGATTGTGTGGTCAAGAGTTCATCTTTATCATATGTTAAATGAATGGATATGTTCTTTAAAACAAAAAATATGGGGAGTTTAAAGAATGTTACGAGAAACAATGTGATATGTGATATAAAAATACAATGTGCCTGAATGAGAATGGGTCAGAAGAATAAAGCTCTCTGACAAATCTTCTCATATTCAAGGTGAAAACTGACCCATTTAAAGATGTGCAGAAATTGAAAGATTATTTTAATATGAAGCCGTTAGAAATTGCTGAAAGGGGACAAGAAGATTGAAACAAGGAGAAACGGTTGTTTCTTTAAAGAACTTATCCTTGCATTGCAATTCTTGTGCCATTTTGGATTGTGACTTACGTGATAGGTTTGTGTGTGAACTATTAGATTACCTAATTCAGTCCATTAAATGAATTAATTCAGTCAAAGTCATTGAACACTCAAAACCTAACATTCAAACTTACATCTAAATTTGCTGTGACTTCCACTGGCGTAACTCTAGTCCAGTCAAAGATCTGCAGCAAAGTCCAAAGCAATGAAGCTATGTCTGAAGCATTCTGGTAAGATCAGTTCAGTTAGTTGTTTTCACAGCAATGACCATTACTCACTACATTATTGTCAGTGTAGAACAACTTGTGTTTCAGTTGCTAAAAGAAAGATCACTTTCTCTGACCCATGGCTTCAGCTGCATTCACTGCAGTGTTGTGTTCAATATGAAAGCCTATGAGGAGATCAGGAACATTTAAGGAAAACAATTACTAGATTAAATGTATAGTTGTTGCTCATTACCTGTTTATTGATATGCTATTTGTAATTCATTGTTACCTTAAAAAGGGGGAGAAGCATGAAATATATAGGTACAGTGGCATAACATGTAGAGCTGCTACTACTTCACAGCTCCAGTGACCCAGGTTCAATCCTAACCTCCAGTGGTGTCTGTATAGAGATTGCAGTCTCCCTGTGACCAGATGTGTTTCTTCTGCATTTTCTGGTTTCCTCCTACACCCCAAAGATGTGCAGATTGGGAGGGTAATTGGTCACTATAAATTACTCCTACTGAATAGGGGTGTGGTAGAATCTAGGGGTCACTGGTGGAAATAAGGGGAGAATAAGATAAGATATCTTTATTAGTCACATGTACATCGAAACACACAGTGAAATTCATCTTCTGCGTAGAATGTTCTGGGAGCAGCCCGCAAGTATCGCCACGCTTCCAGCGCCAACATAGCATGCCCACAACTTCCTAACCTGTACGTCTTTGGAATGTGGGAGGAAACCGGAGCACCCAGAGGGAACGCATGCAGACACAGGGAGAACATACAAACTCCTTGCCGACAGCGGCTGGAATTGAACCTGGATCGCTGGTGCTGTAAAGTGTTACGCTAACTGCTAAATAGATACATGATGGTTGGCTCAGCCACAGTGAGCTGTGGGACCAATTTCCATGCTGTATGACTCTATGACCTCCATGATATCTTTAACCAAGGAAAATACTTCTATTAGTTTGAAAGCTCAATATGCAATTGCTCATCTGTTATTTTTAAATAAAACTCCAACTCCTTGGGTATTGTTGTTGTGTCACAATGTACTTGAAGACATTACAATCAGTGCTTCTTGATTAATGAAAGTCATGCAATGCAGAAAAATTGTCATGACCTCTTTCTGAGTTGGTTTGATTTGACCTAAATGAAGATGTTTGCTACTTGAACAAATCATTGGTAGTCTGCTTGATAAATCATGCTTTGCTGAAAACTGAAGTTCAGTGTGGAATCCTAGAAGACATACAAGTAAAGAAAATATTTGAATTAAACTGTCAATTGCATTGTTGACTCCTTAGTTCTGCTAACGTTGTATTAGGTGGGCCTTGGTCAGTAAAGGAGATTCTGTATTATGTTTGGTCCTGTAAATGTGTACCTGTGAAATAATGCAGGTACAACAGGAGTGCTTGTTGTGTGGACAAGCCCTGCTGGCATCTGCTTCTTCTCCATTGTACTCTTCAAATAAGAAAGTCAGCATTAGGGGCCACTGGATGCTCATATACATTGTCACAAAATGGATTGAGCAACCAAAATTCCTGCATGAAATCTTTAAGAATGTAGCATCCTGAAATGCTAAATCATTCAAAATGCCTTCCATGTGTTACTTATATAGGTAGGATGTATAAATGAAAAGCTTGGAAATTTAGTCAAGGATGCAATGAAATAAAAATTGCCCATTAAGTTGAAGAGGGTTACAAGGATCATGTCAGTAGATTCCTGTTCTTTATCCAGGACCACCATCAGCTCCTGCTCGTGCTGTAACTTGTACCTTGCAATTGACTCAGATTTACACCTACACTCCCTGGAGTGGATGTATCTCTGCTGGTGTTTGTGACAGTTTTCAAAACCCTTTTCAATCAATACATTTCCACTTCCTTTAGACCATTTCAATGTTGATGGCCTATGGAGTACTGTCTGTTGCCTCGCATGCTTGATTATTTTTCTGAACTTTTGTTCTGTTTTATGAGAATTGGCCTGTTTGCATTGTGTGTTTATTTGTCTGGATGTAGATTTGTTCCTATGGAGCAGAGCAGAATGTTGTCTTCCCTGGGCATTTATCTTGCACATTAAGATTCATCAATGTTCTGGTGAAATATACATTCCTCGTCAAATTTTCCCTTGTAATTCAAACACACCCAAAAAGAACATGCATACTGGTGAAAAATGTGTTTGCCGCTGGGTGTTAAGAGGTTCATTTCCTTTCTAGTTAATATGTTAAACAGTGATAACCATTGCCCTGTTATAATTGAGTGAAAACCACTCGCTAACTTGATGAATGGTGGGCTTTTCATTAAAACGAACAAACACATCAAGAAGAACAAGACACAAAGCACATTGGGAATGTGACACAGTTGCTGCATATTGTAATATTCTATTTAGCATTCCTTTCGAGTTACCCTGGCCAGATTAGTATGCAGTTGACAAATGCAGCAAACTGCGGACCAGCGAAATAGCAAATTAGTCAGGAATTGAATTACAGGAGCCTCAAGCTTCTCTTAATTATCCAGAAGCACCATTAAAGTAGTTCAACAGCATGACCTGACTAATTCAGAGATGAAAAGAAGTTGGCAACACTGATGGCAGAGTTGTTCTGTCTGCAAACCACTGGTTACCAGTTATGGTCCAGAGTTGAGACACTGACTCAACCAACCACACACATTGGAGAGATTACAATGAACCCAAAGTGGATTTTGAGTCCAGATGCACTAGAATTCAAACTCAGTTTATGTCCAATTTTCATGCTAATAAGAACAATTCAGCCAAGCACTTGAAAATTGCTGGATCTTTGTTCCTTTGACAGAGCAAAGAATCATTTCAATACAAAAGAATAGTCTCTGTGTAAGTTTTATTATAATATGTTAATTCATTTCAATGGCTTTTGCATTTAGTTCTGAATACGTAACTAAAGCACTTCATCAAAGAAGCACAATGCATTACAACACACAAGGAGGATATTTGGCCCATTGAGTTTGTGCTAGGTCTCTACTAGAATAATCCAGCCCAGCTCCTACTTTATATCCCTACAATCTCTTCTCCCTGGATTCCCTTCAGGAAGGCAAGATTGAATCTGTTTCTACATAGACTAAGGTATTTCAAAAGTCGCTATAAATATGTAAATTAACTTTTTAAAGATTTTGATGGGATTTTGTATCCATTCTTGAAGGTTTGCAATGTGTAATGATCTTAGTTAAGACAAACTAATTAAAAATGACCTCAAATCTATTATTGCCATGAATGCTTATTGAGAAACAAAGGTGGTCTGCAACATCCCTCAAAAGCTAATGCAGTGGAAGTATTTGTAGGTGATCAGCCTAAACAAAGTGCTGCTGCAAAACAACAAATTTCACGTCATATGTCAGTGATAATAAATTTGATTCTGATTCTGAAGTGAGGAGAGAATGTGAAAATCAGCTATGACAATGCAATATTTCATTGTAGTTGAAGGAACTTGGACATCATGAATTGAAGATTTCAGGAGAGATCAGTTGCCACCAGATAGAAATTCCTATCATTCCACCTTGTATCTTTGGGTGCTGATATCTCTAGCTATCAACGACCAAAGGAGACCTAGTTCACAGTCTGCAGCTCAACGTCAGGTCAGGTGGGATTGAGAGAGGGGGCTGGTTGGGGTGTGTGTGTATGTGCCTGTGCCATCTGTTACAAAAACATCTGAAGGCCCCATGGGGATGGCACTGCACTACAAACAAAATTGTAAGTGGCCTCAACTTTTGCATTCTAACTTTGATATATATTAGGCTCATCTAACAACCTGGAAAGACAAGAGACTGCAGATGCTGGAACATGGAGCAAAAAAACAATCTGCTGGAGGAATTCAGAGCATCAAGCAGCATCCATAGAGGTGAAAGGAATTGTTCGATGTTTTGGCTGGTAATGCAGGGTCTTGACTTGAAACACCAACAATTCTTTTCAGCTCCACAGATACTGCTCGACCTGCTGAATTTCTCCAGCCTTTTGTTTTTTAATCTAACAACTTCTTCTTCCTCTGGCACTGCCACCACTGATTTCCAACTCAATAAGAGCAATGAGCAGAAGATAACTGAATTTACTCTTCTTGCTGCATATAGAAATAAAAGCATTTGCAGAAATCAGCAAAATATATGTAAATCTTCAGTGCCACTCTCTGTACCCTTAAATTGGTTTTCAGGATGTGCCCTGATAGAGGAAACAATTGATAGCACATTTTCAACCAGGGCTTTGTTTGCAAGATTTTTATCAAATGTTCATGTGGATTGGTGATTAATTTGTAGCAGTAAGAGAGAAGATGGTCACAGCGCAAGAGCAGAATGATATTTTCGTTGAGTATGGAGGAGGCCCACTGTTCCACTTACCTAACGTACATATAAAAAAGTGCCAAGTGGCCTGCTCCAAGGGAGTCAAGAATTTATAATCTCTGATTATTCCATGGTTTACCTCACCCCTAGAGTATCTTACAAAGCTTGGTGTACTGACAGATGTAAACTGAAAGATAGCGTAATCTCTAGTATAGCCTTTGGATCAGTTTGTCACCAAGTATCATGCAGTTAGGATGTATCATAGTAATTGTGCAGTAGAAATCCATTAAAGGTATCAGTGCACCAGCATTTTCAGTTGAAAGTTACAAAGTACAATTAAATTCTAAATTTACCTACTGTACCTTGGCATTTTCTGACAGACTACATGGAGCAGTTCAAGGCATGCATGCTTAGCTTGTCTGCCTGGCAATTGGCACTGCCATGCAGAAATACTTGGGCAGACAATTTGAAAGATTTGGCATTCTATTCTTCCTTTATTCCCAAGGCCTACAAATACTCATCATTCTAATGTTTGGATTCCACTTTCTACCAAGAATGCTGTTCTTCCAAACACATCAACCTTCATCCTACCTACCTCATGCATCAAAGCTTGTGCCTCCCCATCAATAGAAGTTCAAGCACTATGACACTGTCATTCCATTTACTCTATTCAAAATTGTTTCGCCTTGTGGTTCTTCTCAGCAGTACTTTAATAGGTTTCCATACATGAGGTTAAAAAAGAGACTGCTTTAGTTGTATTTATTTGTACTCCCCCAAAGAGACAAGGTATTTTTTATTTACCTTTGGTTAAAAGCATTTACCTTGAGGCTGCTGCTATGGGAAAACTGAACAGAAAATGACATTGTAGCAGGTGAATGCTCTAATACTAACCTTGGTGACCTCAACCCTCCCATTAGCAGTGCCAGCCTGGGCTCAAAAAGCAGCTCCAGTGATATGTTGATCCCATGAGATTGTTCATTGCTCCTACTATCACTACCCACATGTGGGGCAACCTTAATAATCATTTGGAAAACATTTTGATGCTTGTTAAAGTATGAGATAGGGACAGTAGAGTTGGATCATTGTAGTTGATTTCTTAATTTATAGCAAGCAGTGAATTAAGCTTTGTAAAGATTTGTATTTGAACAGTAAACATAAAATACCACTGATATCTCAGGAATTCTATCAACTGCATTTGGATTATGATTCTCCCTGAGGATCAGTACCACTCTGTATCACAAGTTACTGTTGCCCTTTGGTTTATACATAGAAGGTATTCTTGTGTATAGATATATAGAATGGATAGAATGTGTAAGAGTGGATTTTGGCATGAAACCAAATGATTAATTTAGATGCCATTATAAATTGTCATAGAGCATAAGCAGAGAAACGGGCCTTTGGCCTACCATGTCTATGCTGACTATTAAATACCAATCTATACTTATCCCAGGAAACTGATGTTTATCAAAAAACAAACTACTGGAGGAATTCAGCAGGTTTAGCAGCATCTGTGGAGGCAAAGGGATAATCAACATTTTGGGTCATGACTGATGCAGGGTCTTGTGCTCCAGATTCCAGCATCTGCAGTCTCTTATGTCTGCAGACTGATGCTCCTGTTACTTTTAATTCATGAATTAAACTTGAACTTATGAATTAAACTATTGCTATTAATCCTTGACCACTCTTCCAATATTTTAAAAATTATTGAAAAGTATTTCAGATACCTGGGTTAAATGATAAAATTATCACAGGACCTTACACAAAAGCATTTTTTCTCGTACAGTAAATTGCAACAAAATAGATCACCAACTGCTATTAAAATGGGGGCAGTACCATGCATTTTAAATTATGTTTTGAATATTTTTAATATTTAATTGAAATTGTTGCTTTGTCCCAATTTTGTTTTAAGTATATTTTATAAAGACTATGAAAGGCCCCTTCAGAGTCTCACATTGAGAGTGTTTATTTAACATTAATAGCAACTGCTGCTCAAAGCACGAAACTAATAATCTCCTTCCTGTTGTAAATTAGTCTACGTGGAGTAGGCTGACACAATTATAATATCATTAGAAGTGCTTGTAATTAAAAAAAAATCAAATGAGATACAATTTGATTGTAAATTACAATGGGAGGGTCACTGTGGTCACCACACCAGGCCTGAGATTTGTGTAGTCTCAAAATTATGCTGGCACACAAGCTACTACATGAATAAGCCAATAGACTCTAAAGCTTTGATAGAAGAGTTGGATGAAGGCCAACTATATAATTTCACATTAACATTTGCTTAATTGCCGTCACATCCTCAGAGGCTAAGAAATGCTTTAACAGCTCAAATGGCTCTGAGGCTGCCTAGTACAGACATTTGTGGATCTCAAAGGAGAGAGCATTTAGTTCTAAAGTGAAATGATGAGAGGATTCTATGTACCTACAAAAGGCTGATTTTGCTCTGATTTGCTGGAGTATACATTGTTGCCACAAGCTTTCTCCTTAGGATTCTGTGAGTTATTGGTTTTGACAATGCAGGCTGGTAGAACATGCTTCACATAAACACAGGGCAAAAGAATAAGAGCCAGCCCAGAGTAATGTACTGTGGAGTATTTAATAAATCAAAAATGTGGGTGTGAGTGAGAGAGATTGTCCACAATCACATGTATTATGGTTGAGATCAGCAAGCAAATAGTCCTGGGAAGTTGAAAAGAGTAATTCTTTGAAGTGTCTGATGTAAAACCATTTATGCTCCAGTCATTCTGGGATACAAGGTAAGATGTTCCTAATAAAACCTATTGTCCCCAAAATAAAAATCTTACTTCAAGCTAAGTCAACTCTAATTTATTTAGCTTTATTACATGTCAACATCTATCTTGGACTTCAAATAATTTTAACAATACTAGAAAAACTGGGAATGTTTCAGTACTTATGTGCAGATTACAGTACATTTTATTAACACTTTTCTGTGGAAAATCATTAGGGATTTCTTACTTGTGGTGAGAGGGAGAACAAATTCTGCCAAGTTTCCTGTAATATTGTATAAAGAAATACATAGAATTGGTAAATTACTTTGTGTATATTTTTTCTCCTCAGGATTGAAGGTGATTTAATTCCACTCCCATTTTCTGTGTTCCATGGTGACTACTGAGGCCAATGTGGGAAATGTAAACTCTTCCACAAATGATGTTAGCTGATGGCATGGGGTTGTGAGTAGTTTATAAGGTGGTGCACTCCCATTGCAGTTTAAATGGTGCTTCTGTTTGCTTTCCAATGCATGGAATTGAGGTCTCAATACCATCCCAAATATTCCTTCTCCACCTTGACTGGTCATCAGTCAGAGATTCCCAAGGGTCAGTGAGAATGTTGCTTTCTTTTTCCAAGGAAGCTTTGAGCACATTCTTGAATCTTTTCCTCCATTCCTCTAGTAATCTCTTTCCATGAAGAGCTCAAAATAGAGTGTCTGTTTTGGGAGTCTGGTGTCAGGCGTGCATATGATATGACCTGCCCAATGGAATTGACTAAGTATAACTAGAGCCTCAGTGCTGGGGACGTTGGCCTAGGAGAGGACACTGACATTGGTTCATGTAATCTTACAGTGAGTTTGAAGGATTTTGCGGAGACAACATTGGCAATATTTTTCCAATGCTTTGAGGTGCGTCCTGTGGACAGTGAAGCTCATGTCCACTGTGCCTCAGGACAGATGGAATCCACACTGTGATTTGGGGAGTAATTCAACCACTGAGAGAAGGCAGCTGGGGCATACCCTGGCAATGACTTTCCCAGTAGCAGAAAGCAGGGAGACCCCACTGCAGTTACCACCATCGGACATGTCTCCTTTCTTGAAGATGTTCTTGATTATGGCATCTGAAGTCCCCTAGAATATCCTTCTCTTCCCATATTTGGATGGTGAGGCCACAGAATTGAGACTGAGTCTTAGGAATTCAGCAGGGATGCCATCTACTCTTCAGGCCTTGTTATTTTTGTGTTGAGATGTGGTCTTATCAACATCTTGTCAATCAGGTAGTAGCATCAAAGCTGGTCTGGATTGGATGATATGGGAATGGAGTCCAAGGGTTCAGGGTAAGGACAGTGTCGCAGTTGAGGAGGTCTTCACAGCCCCTCCATCCTTGCTAAGTTTACCCCCTGTTTCTGGCTCATTTACCCCCTATTTCTGACTGCCTTGGATGACGGAAGTCTTGATAGTGCTGGAGGACCCATACATGTCATGGCTGTTGGCAAGTGTCTGATCCTCCTTCACTTTCTCCATCCACTACCTGTTCTTGCGGTCACTGGTTTTCTGCCCTTCAAGTGCCCCTAGACCTGTTTCTTTTCCTTTTGAATAAATGTGAAGATTCTAATCCTGGAACAGTTTACATTGCTGTTCATTAGCTCACTAATCTCCTGGCAATTCTCATCAAACCAGTCCTGGTTCTTCTTGTTGGAGAAGTCAAGAGCCTCTTTGCAGCTGTCAATTACAGCAGACCTCATGGCAGCCCATAAGTTGTAGACGGTCTACGGCTCCTGTTGGATGGCAGTTGACAGGCTGTCTGTGAGTATTGTCTGAGAAAAGCTGCTTTTGTTTGATCCTTGACATTGATCTTCTTATAACAATGTTTCTGTTGACATTGATGATTTGGGGCCGGGTTGATGGAGATAATAGAGTGGATTAGGTGGTGGTCAGTCTATTAGTCATCATGTCTATCATGGCCAGGTGTTCTAAACACCATTGTGGTCTCTTGCTCTTGTGATGTATTCTAACAGGTGTCAGTGCTTGGACCAGGGGTATTGCCAGAACATCCTGTGCACTCACTTAAAGCATTTTGCCAAGAGAAGGACACCACAGGAGTTGGCCTCCCCTACACCTTCCTTGTCAAACATGTTTTGCATGAGGATTATGTCCTTTCCAACTCTAGGATCAGTGTTGCCCAGAGACATCAGTTTGTCTTCCTTTGGCCTATTATTGTTACTTATATCATTCTGTATTATTCACATGTATTTCTTCTTTCTTCTGTGATACTTTTGCTATAATATGGTGATGTGAGCCTAGGATAAATATCAAACACTACGCCAAAGGTTCTCAGCTACCAGTGAGCAGCACCACAGGCTACTTGTGATGCAAGAAACCAAAACACTCAGTGTTCAATTTCTTCATTTGATTTTGGTGAGTCTGCTTATTAATGATGCAAATGTGATGCTTGGTCCTTAACTGTTATTGAAGTTGACAGCAGTTTATCCTCACACATGTAATGATGGTGGTTACTTTGCCTTCAGGCGTATCACTCTCTTCCACTGGTTCTTTATCTTCAGAACTGCTGTCGTGGAGCAACCTTGTGTTACTTATGGTGCAGGAAACCCCTAACCTGTTGACAATGAATAAGACATTGATGTCCCTCTTGTTCTTTATCTAGAGATGACTAAGGGATGTCATTAGCATATCTTCTCATAATCTACTTACTGCTATGGGTACTTGGAAAACATCTTCTTAGGCAGTGGTGAATTTCTTCAATGATGCCTTTGCCAAGTGGTGGAAAAGTGAAATGTGAAGTGTGAACCATACTTTCCAGCATCTCGTCATGAATTTTCATTGTCAGAGGATAGTATGGTACACTGGGGGCTAGTCTGTAGGGGACCTTCATCTTACAGATATTGAGTGGAAGGCACATTCTCTTGTAAATGAGCCAACAATGTTTTGAAACTCCGGCTCTGAACATGTACAAATGCAAGCATACTGCAGCTCAAATACCGAGGTCCAGATGACCCTTGTTCGGGAGTGTAGTCACTATAGACTGACCAAGTTCCCAATAGTTCTGAAAATTGGATCCCCTCCCACAGGAGGTTTGGTGGAGATGAGGTGCAATGTTGCAGTGAGAAGGATTGAGTCAAGTATTGGGGCAATGATGTAACCTGTTATGGTCACACAATGAAAACCATTTTCAGAATCTAACCCATAGTATTAGTTCAGAGCAGATCCTTTCTCTGAGTGATTGCTATTATTTTATGCACCTAATATCTTCTTAGAAGGCTAATAGTGATTGTACATTTAACTGAAATATTCAAGGAAAGCTCATTGTAGTTTCAGTTCATGTAAATTCTACTGCATTATACTAAAACCTTTCTGTAATACCTGTTATGTATTGCACTTTGAGATGCAATGTGAGGGAAATTGAGAAAAAGTACTGAGCTTGTGCATATTAAAAACTCAAAGGATATAGCTTGTGGGTGAAAGAAAATAATATCATCAGCAATATTTAATGTAATATTTTAAAAGCTGGAAATCTACTTATCACTGTTTCCCTTGCTTATGTATTCTCTCTGTTTTCTTGATGTTTCTAAATTTCCATATCCATGACTTAAGGGAAAAACAGCAATATGCCATTCAAAATATCATTCTGTCCATTGATATCAATGGCATGACAAATGTAAGCTCCCAGGTATGAATTTATTGCTGGCCAGATGGCACTATGACAGGTCTGATCCCAAAATTTATGTAAAAAATATAGATTAATTTCAAAAATAGTGAACTGCTTATTTCTATTCTCATGCACAATGTTATCCAGTGTCAAGAAATATTGGAAAATTGTGCAGGAGCAGAAAAATATTGCCTGTGGTAGACACTGAAAATACCATTAACCTTAATTTGCGATAATCCCCTCATACACCAAAGAGAAATTTATGTTTGGCAATAACGTTTTACTCCCCAGTGTGGACTGCCTGTGTGTTATTGCTTAAGAGGAGGTGGCAAAGTCACACAATAAGTGGTTTAATGCAGTAATTGATGCATTAAACCTTTCAAAATAGATTTATTTTGTGTCAAAATGTTTATGTTAAAACTGATAATATATGAGAAAAATTGATGGAAATGAATCATACAATAAGAAAAGGGTGCACACAATGTAAGTAAAAAGTAATTTGAAACTTCATCTGAAAGTGGCATGGCAAACAAATATGAGCTACAAAACTAGTACACCAGTTTTCAACAGAATACGTACCATGGAGGATTAATTATTGGCCAGTTTGGAGAAAAAGAACAATGGGGTAATTTTGGATGAAGTGTAATATTGCTCAGTATTAGATTGGCTGCCTGTGATATATATCTTTGAAATTTAATTTCTATTTAAATCAAATGAGTGCAGTGAGGCAAAAAGATCCCTATATTCACATTATTAAAGATTATGAATTTGTATTTAAAATGTCAACCTCGGGGATTAAATCCAAGAATGTAACTGTCTGCAAAGTAGCCCCCAAGTGAAAAGCATGAGGAGGATTCAGCCCCTTTGTTCTTCTATCAACATGACTCCATGTTTTTAGCTGCCAGTAACAGGGATTCTCTGTCTAGCTTCCACTTTGACCTCCTGGTTCTTGACCATCTGTTCCAATGAAGCTCAATGAATAGCACCAACTTTCTAAACAGGCATATTGCAGCCTCTCATGTTTAACTCAACAATTTAACAACAAAATTGTATCTTTTTTATCATATTTTGTTTTAATATAATTGTATCTTTTTTTTATCAACAGAAGTATTCACAGTACTTTCCTCAGATAACTTCAGAAACCAATTCTATTTCCTCAAATCACACCTCCTGCAGACTGACAATGTGTTTCTGTTCCTGTCCTATTATCACTCTCTTCCACTTTGCACCATCATCACTTTTGTCATTAATTCCTCCTGTGTCTGTGCCTTTAGTAGATCTCCCCACCAGTGCCTTCTCACTCCTCTTCTCTGCTTATTCAAACTAGTTTTTTAACACTTCAAAGTCAAAGAAGGAGATAGATTTTCAGGATAATAATGAGGATAAATGGTAAAGGTGATTCAAGTAAGGAGTATGATGAAGATGAGATAATGAAGGCAAAAACAGTGATCAAGGGTGAAGTGACTGAGGGCAAAGACGGTGATCAGGGTGAAGAGAATGCGGAGGATCCAACACTTTTTGTTCCTGACACAGTGCACCCCTTACACTATCTTCTCCAATCTCACCTGCATTTTCTCAGATGCTTTCAAAGGAATAAGATTATACATAAAGATCTGGGCCTTCAGAAAATGTAAGGGAGCCCAAGGTGATGGTGAGATGATTATTAAAGAAAAAGGGTGCTTGAGAAATGGAAGGTAAAGTCTGAGGATTGGCTATAATCCTCATATCCTTGAATCCACAGAACTCACTTTGGGATACCTGAGCTCAGCTCTCTCTTCAGTGGAGATTTCAAACACTGGTCCGTACAACTTGAAAATAGGACTGACACCCAGCTATAAAGCAGCAAGCAATAGATAAACATCTCTACTCCTCGAACAACAGATTTGAGGTTCAAAAGCTGCAGGGGAACAGGACAATTCAAACTGGACCTCAACTATTGTGGGCTGTGATGTACAGTATTCTGTCTTTAAGTCATTCAGGATGGAACCACACTATGAGAGCAGGCAGGGCTGTGGATCTGCCCGACACTTGAACTGTGTGGTCCCGTGTGACCATTGAACTGTGTGGATCCACCTAACCATAATACTGTGTGGGTCTACCTAACCTTTGAACTGTGCAGATCTGTCTTTTGGGAAGACAGTGAGGGTAGGACTTTCACAATGAATGGTAGAGGCTTGGGGAGTGTGGTAGAACAGCGGGACCTCTCAGTACAAGTACATGGCTCCCTGAAAGTGGTGTCGCAAGTAGACAGGGTGGTGAAGAAGACTTTTGGCATGCTAGCCTTCATCAGTCAGGACACTGAATACAGTAAGTTGTTGCAGTTGTACAAGATGTTGGTGAGGCCTCAGTTAGATACTGTGTTCACTTTTGGTCACTTTGCCGTAGGAAAGATGCCATTAAGCTGGAAAGGGTGCAGAGGAGATTTATGAGGATGTTGCTGGTTATGGAGAGTGGTTGAGCAGGCTGGGATTTTTTTCACTGGCGTGTAGGAGAATCAGGGGTGATCTTATAGAGGTGTATAAAATCATGAGGGGCATAGATAGGGTCAATGCGGATAGTCTTTTTCTCAGGGTTGGGGAATCAAGAACTAGAGGGCATAGGTTTAACGTGAGAGTGGAGAGATTTAATAGGAACCTGAGGGGCAATGTTTTCACCCAGAGAGTGGTCAGTATATGGAATGAGCTGCCAGAGGAAGTGGTCGAGGCAGGTACATTAACAACACTTAAGAGGTACTTGGAGGTAAGGTTTAGAGGGATATGAGCCAAACACAGGCATATGAGAAAAGCTTAGATGGGAATCTTGGTCGGCATGGACTGAGGGGCCTGTTTCCATGCTGTATGACTCTACCTGCCTGACAATAGAACTGTGCAGATCCACCTGACCTTTGTATTATGTGGATCTGCCTGATCATTGTACTATGGGGATCCCCTTGACCATAGACCTGTGGAGATCTCCTGATGGTTGAACTGTGTGGATCGCCTGACAATTAAACTGGTTCACAGTAGAATGGTGAAGGCTGTTTATTTTAGACATTTTTGAACTGATCTTCACTTCTCACTGCTGCTCTGCTCAGCTCTGCCTCCTGGCTGGAAACTGAAGGGCCCAGGTTTAAAGTCAGAAGGGAAACTTTCTCACACAGAGGATGGTGAGTATATGGAACAAGCTGCCAGAGGAAATGGTAGATGTGGGTGTAACTGCAACCTTTAAAAGGCATTTGGACAGGTTCATGGATAGGAAAGGTTTAGAGGCATATGGGCCAAACACAGGACAATGGGACCAGCTCAGTTTGGCAACTTGGTCAGCATGGACAAGTTGGGCCAAAGGGCCTGTTTCTGTGCTGTACAACTCTATGACTCTTTGACCTCTGCACTAAATCACTATGGAAACTTCAGTCTCAGAACATGGCATCACTGGCAAGGTCCAATTTTGTTTCTCAATCCTAACTGCTGCACAGAAAATGGTTCTTTTTGAGCTTCTGTGGTACTGAGTCCCAAGGTGATGGTGACCATTAAGGAAAAATGAATGATGATCAATCATTTACACAGTGGTATGGGAAGAATTTTTTTTGTTCCCTGTATGTTTCATCTGGGTGCTCCATTCTCCTCTCGTATTCCAAAGACGCAAGTGAGAGAGAAGGAGGATGAGAGGAGACATGATAGAGGTGTACAAAATATTAAGAGGAATAGATAGAGTGGACAGCCAGTGCCTCTTTCCCAGGGCACCAGTGCTTGATACAAGAGGGCATAGCTTCAAAGTAGTGGGTGGGAAGTTCAAGGGAGATATCAGAGGAAGGTTTTTTATCCAGAGAGTGGTTGGGGCATGGAATGTGCTGCCTGGGGCGGTGGTGGAGGCAGGTACATTGGTCAAATTCAAGAGATTACTAGATAAGCATATGGAGGAATTTAAAATGGAGGGATATGTGGGAGGAAGGGGTTAGACAGTCTTAGGCGAGTTTTAAAGGTCGGCACAACATTGTGGGCCGAAGGGCCTGTATTGTGCTGTACTGTTCTATGTTCTACGTGTATCAGTAAATTGCCTTTAATGTGTAGATGAGCGGTAGAATGTGGGGGAGTTGATGGGAATGTAGGAAGAATAAAGTGGAATTAGTGTGATTAGTGTAAATGGGTGTTTGATGGTTGGCACAGATCTGATGGGCCAAAAGGCCTGTTTTTGTGTTGTGTGTCTCTATATCTAGTTCAATCCAGGGGCAAGGCCGGAAGGAGATACTCTACCAAAGCTGAGAAGCAATCTCTTTTGAAAATGCCTTACGTTGCTGGATTCAGACTGCCCCAGGTCTTCCAATATCAGCTGATATGAGTAAGGGTGGTGCAGCAGTTATGATTGCTGCCTTACATTTCCAGGGATCTGGGATCGATTCTGACCTCGTGCTCTCTGTGTGGAGATTGCATGCTGTCCTTGTGGATTTCTGCTAGTTGCTCCAGTTTTCACCACTCTTTGACTCTTTGATAGATCTCTCCTATTGGTGTCTTCTCTCAAAGACATTCTGGTAGTTTAACTGGCTATTGTAAATTATTACTCCATGTAGAGAAGTGGCAAAAAAAGATCAAGATAAAATTAATGGGCATGTGAAAGAGGATAAGTTGCAGGATGGCAGAGAAGTGAGAACGAATGGGACTGGTGGAGTTGTTCTTTTGGGAGCTGATATAGGCTCGATAGGCTGAATGTCTTCCTTTCGTTTCATAGCAAGTAAGAGCTTTGTCTCTTTTATGTTATTCTATCTCTTTTTTGTTTGCAACAGAAATAAAACTCTTGGAATTTGGAAACTGCGGTTGCTGTGCTGCTCTTCCAGATATATGGTCCTGGGCATATGGGCGTGTACACCAACAGTGTCATGTAAGTCCCATGTCACATTGGGAATGACAGATTTTAACTATACTAACAAAGTCCATTGATGGCAATCTGTCAAAAAATCTGTCAACAGAATTCCTTGCCTGCCAAAACCAAGAAATAAATTAGTGTTATTTATAAGACTCTAACCACTCTAATTAGTTTACCTCTATCAATACACCAATGAGAGTTTAACACCAGTCATTAATAAGGATTTTTTTTTGGTGCAGGTATTTCATGTACCTTAATGTTCTCTTTCTGGCATCCAGGACATCCAAGTGATACTGATAGCAGTGTAGCACATGAAAATCTTTACTGGTGAGATTTTCTATCACAGTGATGTTAATAAGATTGTCATTATTCATTACACATAAAAACAACATTTAATAATGCTAAAAACTCAAACTCAACATTATCTAAAGAGAAAGTACATTTCTCCTAAGTATATAAGCAGAATGCAACATAGTGCCTGCAAAATAAACTTGACTAGACCAAACTAGGATCCCAATTTGCCCCTAGGTGTCTTCCCTTTCAAACAGAAGTCACAAAGTGCTTCGTGGGGGGGGGGGTGGGGTGGGGGGAGAAGAATCTGCACAGGTTTCTGATGAGCGGGTGTGTGTGCAGGAGGCAGCTTGTACAAACTGCATTCATGGCAGAAAGATAGCAGGGAAGTGTCTGTAAGGACATAAAAACCTTTTATGTATAACTGCACTTTTGTCAGTCTCACTGTGCAGCCAAATACCCCTTCCAGGCTTAAATGCAAAAGTCACATGTTCAACGTCAGACTTCTACAAGTGTCATGTGTGGCAATGGTGAGCCAGTTATAGCTTGCAAAATTTCTGAGAGTAGCAAGGGTGAGACTTGAGAACAGGGCAGCCACTTGCATGAGCTTGTACTTGCAATTTTCCGAGTTAACAGATGTGAGTGGGGATAATCTTGTGGAAGGGCAGCCTGCACAAACATTGATAGTAAAAACAGAAAATTCTGGAAATACTCAGCAGAGTAACAGAGTTAACTGTTCTGATGAAGGGTCTTCAAACTGAAATGTTAACTCTGTTGCTCTTCCCACAGATGCAGCCTGACCTGCTGAGTACTTCCAGCATTTTCTGTTTTTTATTTTTCCGCAGATTTCTTGATTTGCACAAACATTGATCCTGCTTTGAGGAAGTTTTGATGAGAAGCTGCCTGACTGAAAAGGCTGAGTGGGCAAAGTTTCTCATGCTATCTCATCTTACTTCCTGCTGTTTTGTACTCGTATTATACTCACTTTCGGTCAGTCTGCCAAAGGTTTGTTTGCCTGTGACCTCTGAAAACTGCAAGTTCCAGCTCACACAAGTACTTGTATTGCTCTCACAGGGTCACCCTCACTGTCTGGCAACTTGCCTCAGGATCTTTCTAGAATAAGTGTTTTGACGCATCTGCTGATGGTCTCTGTTGCATTGCAAGTCAAAAAATGGTTCAACAAATGGGGAACCTCCCATTTTGCTCAACCCTGCTTTTGCCATGTTCCTTTAATATCTGTTTGAGCTCCACCCTACCGTATCCCCTTCAGGTCTGTGTGAGCTTTCCTAGATTTTTTAAAGATAAGATAAAGTAAGATATCTTTATTAGTCACATGTACATTGAAACACACAGTGAAATGCATGTTTTGTTTGGAGTGTTCTGGGGGCAGCCCGCAAGTATCAGCACGCTTCTGGCGCCAACATAGCATGCCCACAACTTCCTAACCTGTACGTCTTTGTAATGTGGGAGGAAACCCACACAGACACCAGGAGGACGTACAAACTCCTTACAGACAGTGGCCGGAATTGAACCCGGGTCACTGGCGCTGTAATAGCGTTACGCTAACCGCTACACTACCGTGCCTGCCCTTTCTCCCTGTGGATTCACAGCTGTTACTTTCCTCACTCTTCAAGGAGCAGAATCATAACTACAGATGGTAAAAATAACATTTTGCATATTTTGCCACTAGAGTTAACTGTAACATTAAACTTGGACATTGAATTTGTCACCCATTACACCCCTGGCTTACTTTTCCACTTCATTGACTTCATTTCTAAAGGAAATTAGACATGTTTTACTTTGTGGTGAAAATGCATTATCACCTATTTCACATTTTCCCAAGGGCTCTGACAGCTATGGTAGCAACTCAAAAAGTGCTGGAGGAACTCAGTAGGTCAGTCAGCATCCATGGAAGGAAATAGTCGACATTTTGGTTTGAGACACTTTACCCGAAGCAGGGTCTCGACCCGAAACATCGACGGAACATTTCCCTCCATAGGTGCTGATCGACCCACTGAGTTCCTCCAGCACTTTTTGTGTTGCTCCAGCTCTTCCAGCTAATGGTAGATTGTAAATATGAGGGATTCCGTCACTGACTCCATAACCCAATGTTATCACTAGTCCCTGTTACGTAAGAATTCCCTCCAATTTTGGGGGAGTTGGTCCATCTTCACTGACAATGCCATTGTCTGTCATGATTCCTTATGTGATTAAATAATACAAAAATTGTTGGAAGTACCTAGCAGATTAAGCAGTATGTGTGGAAAGGGAAACAGAGTTAGTACCTCTGGTTGATTACTGCTCATTTATTTATGATTGATCCTAAACTTTGAGTGAGAGGAGCTATTTCAGTCCAGCAGAATGATTTTCTGGACACTGTCCATAGAACATAGAACATAGAATACTACAGCACAGTACAGGCCCTTCGGCCCACAATGTTCTGCCAACATTTTATCCTGCTCTAAGATCTATCTAACCCTTCCCTCCCACATAGCCCCCTATTTTTCTATCATTCATACATCTAAGAGCCTCTTAAATGTCCCTAATGTATCTGCCTCCATAACCTCTGCAGGCAGTGCGTTCCACACACCCGCCACTCTCTGTGTAAAAAACTTACCTCTGACATCCCCTTTATACCTTCCTCCAGTCACCGTAAAATTATGTCCCCTCGTGTTAGCCATTGTCACACTGGGAAAAAGTCTCTGACTGTCCACTCGAGCTGTTCCTCTTATCATCTTGTACACCTCTATCAAGTCCCCTCTCATCCTCCTCCTCTCCAAAGAGAAAAGCCCTAGCTCACTCAACCTATCCTCATACGTCATGCTCTCCAATCCAGGCAACATCCTGGTAAATCTCCTCTGCACCCTCTCTGAAGCTTCCACATCCTTCCTATAATGAGGCAACCAGAACTGGACATAATACTCCAATGAACATGATACTTGAAGTCTGTCAAAGCAGCAATCCTGCCTTCCAGATTCTCCTCTACATACAACACCTAATTGATCTTTCATGCCTAATTTCAATAATTTGAGATTAAGCTTCAGTATCAGCACCTACTCTTTTCAAAACTAAGAATATCCACACCTACAGCTGTTGCATGTGCATTTTTGACCATCCCTGTGGTGATTAGGAGAGGAACCCCTACTTTTCCCCTCCGCAGGCTTTCCTCAGACAAGCCCAATACTTGTGCATTCATGTCCACTCTGCCTGAGATCAACCATCTTCGCACAATCCAAGGTCTGAACATGAGACCTTCACTTTCAGATGTCTCATTAACCCAACTAATGGTGCACTTATCTACTTAGTCATTGGAATTCAAGTATAGTACAGAAATCATGCTGTTTTATTACCAAAGAATGTGTTTGTAAAAACATTTCTATTTACAATTTTAATAAAATTTCCAACCATTTCAAAGAGGTTTTTTTAATATAAAAGCCACTTAGGGGAATTTCTGACACAACACACTGACTTAGCATTTTTAACGAGAAATATTGTCCTGCAGCAAATTGCTTGAGCCTCAGGATTAAAATCTATAAAATCTTACATGTCAGCCTTGAATCACTTTCTCAGTCAAAGTTAATTTCCATTTGTGACATTTTCAAAAAGCATCCATGACAGTAACAAGCTGGAAAAAACATCAGTTTATTTTTCTAAGTAGGATCTCATTATACAGAAATCCATAGTACATAGTTTACTGTCCTTATTTTAGCTCGAGTTGCTTTGATTTTGTAGGGTGAAATATTGTAACTTAATTTAAACCTTCAGTCAAATGTTATGGCTTAATTTAAGCCTTAAATAAGGGCCTCTATTTTGCATTTCATCCTAGGTTGTAATAAGCAGTATTCTGTGCAGAACTTTAATGGGCCAGATCTGGCTGGCAAAGTCCTGCTGTCTACAATCAACATCTATGCTTACCCTGCATGTGGCCCAGATATGGGAGACCTATCTCACTACCCTGCATACCCTGGACTCCAGTGCTGTGGCACTGTGGACAAAGTAAAACGCCTCACCACTAACCCCCTGATAGCTTCTGCAAGTGGCAAAATCCCATCCCCTGCTTGAAAAAGCTGTTACATAAGAACATAAGAAATAGGAGTAGGAGGAGGCCATCTGGCCCATCGAGCCTGCTCCATCATTCAATAAACTCAGGGCTGATCTGGCCGTGGACACAGATCCACCGACCTGTCTTTTTCCCCATAACCTTTAATTCCCCTACTATGAAAAAATCTACCTAACTGTGTCTTAAATATATTTGATGAGGTAGCCTCTACTGCTTCCCTGGGCAGAGAATTCCACAGATTTACTACTCTCTGGGAAAAAGTTTTTTTCCTCATCTCCGTCTTAAATCTATTCCCCCAAATCTTGAGTCTATGTCCCCTAGTTCTAGTCTCACCTACCAGAGGAAACAACCTTCCTGCCTCTATCTTGTCTATCCCTTTCATAATTTTATATGTTTTTGTAAGATCGCCTCTCATTCTTCTGAATTCCAGCGAGTATAATCCCAGGCAAAGCAATCTCTCCTCATAGGCTAAACCCCTCATCTACAGAATCAATCTGCTGAACCTCCTCTGCACCACCTCCAAAGCCAGTATATTTTTCTTCAAGTAAGGAGACCAGAACTGCACAGAGTACTCCAGGTGCAGCCTCACCAGTACCCTGTACAGTTGCAGCATAACCTCCCTGCTCTTAAATTCAATCCCTCTAGCAATGAAGGCCAACACTGCATTTGTCTTCTTTGGTCTTTAAGTATCTCTGAAAATCATTCAAATACTTTTAACAATGATGTAAGTGATTTAAAAACATAAAATTTGTAAACAAAATATAAAATTAACTATAAAATCATTAAAACAAATAGTTTAAAATATTTAACAATAAATAAATAAAAGGAAAAAATATTTTACCTTGTTTTCTTCTTTCCATTGAAATCAATGGTTCTGAATCTGTCAGTAAATTCAAGACTTCTATGTTTGACTAAACATATATAGAAACCCTGGACTGCCTTCTATTTAAATGGTTAAATGCTGTCAGTTCTGTTCAAAGCTGTCAATATTTACCAATAAAACCCAGGCCAATATGTGCAATGTACATCACAAGTAAAAGCCAAATACTCCTGCGGAATAATTCTGTAATTCCACTCTCTAAATGAGGAATGCAGATTGAAGACAGACTAGATGACTGAAGTCCAATTTCAAGCAACAGCTATTTGTGACAGAGAATGTAATCTCAGCTCCTCTTTCATTTTATATTATTAAATCCTAAATATCATAGGTATCTGTAATATTTCTAAAAGTAATTTCTGCACATTATGAATCCCTGCACTGATTTGAAGTGCAATAAAACTCTGATAATCCACCGATCTCAGGACTTTGGTACCAGATCTGCAGATTTTTCTGGCTACTGGATATTATTCCTATCAATGCCTCAAAACACTCCTAAATTACATTTTTTAGATGTTTTGTCATAGTATAATAATTTTTCCAGTGAACCAGGTGAGTTTAAAGGGGGCACAGGAAACAATGTCCCAGTGAGTTTAAAGGGAATGTGGGAATGGGGATCCTATGGACGTAAAGAGAGCACTGGAATCAGAACTAGGTGAGCCAGATGCCAAACCATCTGGTTTTCTGAAAAATCAGATAGCATATTGTAGAATTGTATTGTAAACTTTTTATATATTTTAAGGGGAATTAATTTATATGGTTTAACTAACATCTGAGGATAAAAACAGAAAATACTGCAGATGCTCAGAAAATTGAGAAAGAATTGAATTAACGTTGAAACTCCAACATCCAGAGTTTAGGTGATAAACAGGGTCTTACCAGGGGGAGTGTTTCCCCCCCCAACTCCCTCTCTCACTCCCCCTCCCCAACCCCCTGCCCCTTCCCCTCCCCCCCTTAACTAGCTCTATATGTCCATCAACACCACCATGGCCACTCAATCTGCTTCCTCCTATCACCTACTAGCCTCTGTCTCACCCGTCCCTTCACTTCTATATATTGCTATCTTTCCTCTACAATCTCAGTCCTGACACAGGGTCTCAACCCAATATGTCAACCATCCCTTTCCCTCCACAGATGCTACCTGACCTGCTGAGTTCTTACAGCGGTTTATATTTCACTCCTGATTTCAGCACCTGCAGTCTCTTGTGTCTCCTTCCCCACTGTACCCTCGCATTTGGTTTTAAATCTACATCCTTGTCTTCCAAAGTCATGGTTTGTCTAAAATCATGGGTCTAAACATATTTAACTTCTGCCAGTGGTTCACTAGCCTTTCTCTAACTTACATATCTGAACATTGCAGCCATGTATCTTCTTCTATGAGAACAATAAACTGAGTTCAAGTTTTATAAGCCACTCTACGGTCTTTTCAGTGAGAGAAGTTACTTCAAAGATATTTACATCAAGGACAAGGAGTGATGACATGATATATTATTTGATTTGATGACTGTATTTAAAGGCAGAGGTGTGTTTGATTTGCTAATTATTCATTAAGTGGCCACAGCACCCATGTTGCTGCATGAATGATAACGTTTATAGTTGTTATGAAGCAGTGTAAGGCCATGTTAACTTCTCATGAAATATATTGCATTCACCAGGACTGCAGAAGATGCAGCTATACAAAGAGAGCAAAATTCCTTGTAACTTTGCCAGAAGGGTCGGTTTGTGTACAAAATTTGATTATCCGTTTTATACTTGAGTTAACTGTTGTCAGTAAAGTTGCACACTGCAAGAATTTACAAACGAGTCATCAGACACGACAATATCATTGTTGGATATTATCTGAGTTCTTCAAGTGCTAACAATACCCTTCGTATAGATTGGCTGATTCAGCATTTTTAGCTGTAATTCATGTGGTGGTGAGGTTGGTCCTAAATCAGAACGATGGGGGTTCAAACTTCACTCTGGAAACTTGAGCATAACAACCTAGTATGACACTGCAGCATAGTACTGAAAGAGACGTCTCAGATATGACATTAATTCAAGTCTCTGACACCCCTCTCAGTTGGAAGTAAAATTCTCATGGTATGATCTTGAAAAGGAGCAGAGGAATTTTTATCCCTTGGGTCCTGGTTTCGTGATCAACATTAGAACATTAGCTAAAGCAGATCCATATCACCTTCTTTATGAAAGCTTGCGGTGTACCAATTTTCTGTTGTGTTTCCAAAGCCACAAAGTGCCTACATTCCTAAGTAATAATCGGGCTCCTGAATTCATGAAAAATGCACATGGCTTTCACAGAAGTAGCATTCCTTTGGATATCAAGGTCAAAACACTGCTATAGAATTACAAGTACTTACAGCTTGTGTTACAATATTTATTTTACAAGTACATTACTATTGGTGCTATTAAAAATTGTACTCTAACAGTTGACAATCAGTGAAGTGATTAAAGTTTGAAGCATGTTGTAAAAATGTTTTATTTGAGACTCCTACCCACGGAGGACCCCTACAACAATGTTTGCACTTTCGCTCAGATCTGCAGGGCCATCCAACTCTGATCAGGTGACTGCAGAAGCCTGAACCACTCGAGTTGACTGTTTTCCCCATTTGCCTTTGATTTCAAGCACCAGCAGAACCAAGATTTCAAGTGACTGTCCAAGTTTAATATGATGACTATGAGAATGTATAGTAGCAAGCAACAAAATGCAAAGAATTTCCATTTAGGATAAATACATTGGATAATCCAGATCCTTCATCATAATACTGCATTAGGAATGAAATTAATCTCTGACAGTAGCATGAAATGGGATTAACATATCAGTAGCATATTTTTTACACTGTTTTTGTTTCCTGGACTTTCATTGTATTCTGCCAAGTTTCCTTGATTCCTCTTAGTTACACCAGATTTGTGCTTTTTAAGCTGCTTTTTATGTTTGGTCATGGACAACACAAGACATTTCAAAATAAGCTTCTGCTGGTTTGATTAGTATCCAAAACAGTGGAAGTGGTGAGACAATTTCTGTGCAAGTAAATTAGAATACAATAATCTCTGCAAGTATGGCAAATGTCTTGTATTATAAATTACAGGTCAAGTTTTGTGCAAGTTGATAGTTTCCATTAGGCTGAGTCTCATGGGAGACAAAATTTACCTTTTTATTTGCTGCCATATTGGATTAGCATAGCCCAGGTCAAACAATTAACCTAGGATCACACTTGTTGACTCACTGCAGGTATGGAACAATACGCTTAATCTTTACTGGTCACATGCAGAATATGTGACCTATAGATCAATTGCACAGGTCAAACTACCATTTCAGTTTCTTTTTAATATAAAGAAATATGCTGAAACAGAAAGATATAGGATATTATAGATTAGAGTCTACAAGTTTACATGGTATTCAATCTATAGTTAAATAAGAAGCAGAGAGTCCTTTTAGCTTCCCTTAGCTAAGAATAAATACTGGTCCAAATTTTGCTGGGAAATGCTGGCAGTTCTACATGGAACTGTTTGCAGTCTCAGTTCAGGAACATTTTGTGACTGAATGCACAAATCCCAAACTTAATGGACAAACTCCAGTGTTCTCTTATTGGCTGCTTTCCACTTCTGGCTCCATGCAGAGTCCAACAGTTGCATTAGGTCTTCCTAAGATTCATCAGAATTTATGCTGGATCTCTTATATGACAAAGATTAACCCTTCATCTCTCAATCTGCCTCATATATGACCCTTGCACCTTACTTGTCTACGTGTACTGCAGTTTCTCTGTCATTGTAACAGTGTATTCTGCGTTGCTTTTTTTTCTTTTGTACTACCTGGTTGTATTTATCTGTGGAATGATCTGTCTGGATGGCCTGCAGACAAAAGCTTTTCACTGTATCTCAGTACATGTGACAATAATAAACCAATTACTAATTCCCAGATCCTGTGAGAGTAGACTTGAATCTTGTGAATATTGATGGGAATTGTCAGCCTGTGGGGGAAAAAGTAAGGAAATTTTTTAATTATTATTGTATATAATTTTTTCTAATCATCTGAAATTGCTTCTAATTGGTCATGTTTTTAAAAATTAACATTTTTATGGTTGTTAATTTTTTACTTAATTTTTAATGGTTTTAACTGTCCTTGAATGCCAAAGGTAATCAAAGACAATTTTAACAGACAGGGAAGCTTGTAGGTAAAGTTTGCAGCCTGATGTTTTTTGTAGGCATGGCTTGTTCTGGCCAACCCACGTCATGACCTTGTCTGAAACCCACCCTCTGTTCAGGGCCTTGTTGCTCAGCTCTGGGATCAGTAGGAGATGCCCTCCACTGGTTCAGGAGAGTGGTGATTGTCGGTGATGACTGTGGGTTGCGGGTCCTTGCCAGAAAAATGTGGCCTGTTATTGAATTAGTGGTTGCAGCATTATGGTTTCTGTAGCAGGAACAGTCAGTTTTACCAATATGCTCACATTGTACTGACAGGGACCCACTGTCCCACATGCATTATCCATTGCCCCAAATTGTCTGGAAGGGTCTGGCCTTTCTTCATCAAGATATTCACAAAGACAAGTAACAAGGGTCTGAGTAGCAGCAGGACATCGAATCACACAATTATGTGATATGTTGGACCCAGAACATGCTCCAACCCCAAGACTCCTCGGAAAGCCTAAACAGCCCCAACCCCAGTTTTACATGATATATTCAATGTTTCTGAATGTCTCTGATATTTGGATGCATTTGAAAGCATGAAATAGCTTCAAAAATTGCTAAATAAATAAAAATATCCCAGAATCGGTGTTGGTTAATGTTTATTTATTTTACCCAAATG
Source organism: Pristis pectinata (assembly GCF_009764475.1). Classification (NCBI taxonomy): domain Eukaryota; kingdom Metazoa; phylum Chordata; class Chondrichthyes; order Rhinopristiformes; family Pristidae; genus Pristis; species Pristis pectinata. The sequence goes on along the minus strand of NC_067409.1, from coordinate 94,077,956 downwards.
CTGTAAGATCATGTAAAGAAAGACTGACTTTCTTTATTACAGGGTTATGTAGGATGTAATTAAGTTTGAACAAGTTGATTATTATGAAGTAAATTGGATAACAAGTATGGTTTAATTACTCTGAAATTAAAAAAAGGTTGCATTTATGAAGCACCTTTTGTGTCCCTTTCAGGTTATCCTTAAGGCACTTCACAGCCAATGAAGTGCTTTTGAAGTTACACTGCAGAAAGCCTGGCATCCAACTTGTACACAGCAAGATCCCACAAACAGCATTGAACTAATGACCAGATAATCTATTGCAATATTTTTGGTTGAGGGATATTGGTCAGGGAAGTGTGGAAGATTATTCTGCTCTTCATCGAAATATTGTCCTGGGTTCAAGTTCAGTAGGCAGGCAGACCCTTGGGTTTATACTTCAGGAAAAATGTCATTAAGCAAACAGAAAAGATTCAAAAAAATATTGCCTGGATTATAGGGTTTGAACTATAAGCAGAGACTAGATAGGCTGGGTCTGTTTTCCATGGAGCAAAGGAGGCTGATAGATGACATGATAGAGACATAGATGAATATAAAATTATGAGAAGCATAGATAGGGTTGATAGCCAGAGTCTGTCTCCCATGGTAGAGTTGTCTAAAACGACAGGGCACAGGTTTAAAGTGAGAGGGAGGAAGTTTAAAGGGGATCTGAGGGGTAAATTTTTCACACAAAGGGTAGGCAAATCTGGAATGAGCTGCCAGAGATGGTGGTGGAGGAGGCAGGAACAGTAACGATATTTAAGAGAAAACTGGACAGGTACTTGAATGAGCAGGCACAGAGGGAAGCAGAATAAATACTGGCGAGTGGGATTAGTACGTTAGGCATGATGGTCGGCATAGACACAATGGGGCGAAGGGTCTGTTTCTTTGCTGTGCTTCTCTGTGACTCAGTGATTCTGATACCTGACAGTGTACCACTCCTGCAGGGTCTGTTTTAGGAGTCTGGCTATTCGAAAGTGATTACCAGGCAAACAGAGGAGTTTGTGAAGATATGCACGCTACTTCAAAATGAAATAACTACATCATTAAGATGCTTAACAAAAGAATTTCACTCAAATGTATGAATGGATTTGTTAATATGAATACAAATCTTCTTCTGTGACGTTTATTCCCCTGATGATAATTCATAAGCAACTACATATAATCATCAGAAGAATAAATACCATTACACAATGTGCAGATTCCATGTTCATGCTTTGTTAATAACTTAAAAGAAAAGTTTAATTCTTGGGATTTGTGTTCTTGCACTTCATTCAGTAAAATAACCACTGAGGTCACCTGTCCTGAGCAGATGTAGACAAGTATTTAATTTTTTTGCAGCTTGTGTGAAGGTGGTTTTGATTTGTTCATTATGTAATGTTTGGACCGCTTTAGTCTTAGAGCAAGAAATCTAAAATGAAACATTCAGAGGATTTGCACACAAAAACTCATCTTTGATCACCAGAACCAAACATGTGGTAGGATTAGTTAGTGATTGCATCCACCTCCTGACATTCAGACCCATCATAAAGCCATAGAAGCAGGCCTTTCAGCTCGCCTTGTCCATGCTGACCATCGAGTACCCATCTACACCAATCTCATTTACCAGCACTTGGTCTGCAGCGTTCTGTGCCTTGGTGATTCAAGTGCTTATCTAGATACTTTAAATGATAATCATTGTCATAGAGCAGTACCATACAGACATGCCCTTTGGCCCAACGAGTCCATGCTGACCATGGTGCCCACCCAGCTTGTCCCAATTTCCTATGTTCAGCCCATATCTTATGATTTTGTGATAATCAATATTAATCATTGCTAGCAATTTTCAAGGCATTTTGTTGCTTGAATTGGGATAACCACTAAAATGTGTTAGTGCAGCAAACTGCCTAATGCACGGCCATTTATTTTTCTCTCTGTGAAGAGCGCTGTAAAGTGTTTAAAACTGCTGTCATCTGTTTCTCTGAGGACACCACTTTATTAAGTGGCCCCAGAAAGAGGAAAGAACATTGAGCAAGTTACATTGCTGTCCCTAGAGGGTATCTTTTTGTTTCCTAATTTTGATTCTTATGTTTTAAAGAAGGCAAACTGATGTTTTATTGGTGTCATCACTTTGGGAACAAGAGTCCTTTTAATCAATTGTGCACAGATAATACTACTTCTTTAAATTAACTGTGGTGTTTCAAACCCAGTAACTGACACAAAACAAGGAAAATTGTGAGTTTCAGTTATTTTGTAGTGAGCAATGAGTAATAATGTAGCAGCCATTACGTCCATATCAATTTAAATCACTAATAACGGTGAATGCAGAAGGCATATCTCTAACAAGCTTTTGTTTGCTAATGAGGCCCTCAAAGTATCCTTGGAAAAATTTTGTACCATCCAGATCAACTCATGAAAATCCTCAGAGGCTCCCAACATCATGCCATACCTCCCCCACCACTGCATCAACCTCTCCCATCCAGTTTGGAAACTCTTGGGCTCAGAGAAACTGGAAAAATAAACTGGACGATGATTTCTGACCTACAACTTCAGCTGCAGACCATGGGGAACTGTGGCCTACAGGAATCAAGGGCAGAATACTAACAACAAAACTATCTAATCAATAGGGAAGAAAGTAGAACAATTGTTTTTAGTCATCTGCAGGTGAAGCATGGGTATAAGGAAAGGGCACTGCAGCAGAATGAGAAAGTGAAATTGATAAATTGCTAATGGGCTACAACACGAAAGTGATTAGACTGTGTCCTGGATCAGCAACAGATAGGAGTCTCTGTGAATTAGAAAAGAAATGTTTAACGAAGTGTGACAAATTAGGATCATTGTATGTTGTAGGAGGCCTAAATTATAAAGAGACACTCAGTGAGAACGGCACAAAAGCACATATTTCATTTCTTAGACAGTACCCTCTAATTATCTGAATTCCAGCATTTCAGAACTATTGCTTTTGCTAAAGTGCATTCACGATCACAGCAAAGTTACTGCTCCATGACAGATTGCTTATCACATGGAGCACATCATTGTCACATTAAGTTATAAAAGCAACAATGAAAGATGAATCAGGTGCATGAAATGTTAGCTTCCACTGAAGATACTCGCCTAAATTGTTCCATTTATTACTGGTAGACAAGAAAGGAAGCATGATCAGGAATATAAATATGTGTCTTCGACACTGTTATTCTTATTAAGAATTTTCTTATAAAGTTAGAAGATACACTAAAAGAGCAGTGGTGATATTACAACACAGGAACAATGCTGAAGTAGCCCAGTGAGGAAAGCTAAAATAGCTATGGGTGATGTCGACCTTGGTCTTCACAGTCACAGAGTCATGACTGTGAAGCCTTTCAGCCCACCAAGTCCATGCCAATCAATTTGCCCATCTACATTAATCCCACTTGTCAGCATTAGGTCCGTATCTTTCTATGCCTTGCCTATTCAAGATCCTGTCCAAATGCCTCTTTATCAGGTGATTGTACCTGATTCCTCCACCACCTCTGATAGCAAGTTCCAGATATAAACCATTTTCTGTTTAAAAAAACATCCCTCTCAGATCCCCTTTAAAATTCCTTCCTCTCACCCTATGCCCTTTTGTTTTTGATACCTTTATCATGGAAGAATAATGCTGATTATTTACACTATCTGTGCCTCTCATAATTTTTTATACCTCCATCAGATCACTCCTCAGCCTCCCTCACTCCAGGGAAAACAAGGTCAGTCCATCTAATCGCTCCCCATAATTAAAGTCATCAAATCCAGGCAACACCCTGGTGAATCCCCTCTCCAGCACAATTAGATCCTTTCTAATAATGTGGGGATTGGAATTGCACACAGTACTCCAAGTGTGGCCTAACCAGTGTTTTATAAAGTTGCAATATAATTCCCAACCTTTATATTCTATTCCCCATGCATGCCATATGCCTTCTTCATTATCCTATCAACCAGTGTTGCCACTTTCAGGAAACTTGAAATGCAAGGTCCCTCTGTTCCTCAACATCCCTTACTGTATATGTCCCACCCCTAACTGACTTCCCAAAATACATTACTTTGTACTGTCATGATTTATTGAATTCCATTTGCCTGTGCTCTGCCCAGCTTTCTATCTGTTCTATATCCTGATGTAGCTTTAGACAACCTTCCTCACTATCCATGACACCACCAACTTTCATATCAGATGCAAATCTAGTAACCGTACCTCCTAAATTTACATTGTCATTAATGTATATCACAAACTATGTTTCTTGAAGATTGCAGGAGAAAGGGAAGAATATGAGATTTAAGAAGTTCTGGAGCTTTGAAATCCAGGGAAAGAATTTTATGGATTCTGCTGGCAAGGACACATTTATCATTCACGCATATTCTTTGAACTAAGTGACTTGCTTGACCATCCCAAAAAGTACTGCTGAATATGAAGTCTCAGAAAGACCAATAAAGATGAGATCTCCTCTCCTAAAGGGTGTCAGTGAATCAGATGGGGTATTACTACAAGTTTATAGTTAATTGGTTATCATTATTGATAATATTATGGGAATTTAAGGTACACTGTTGCCATGGTGGGATTCAAACCCAGGTATCTGGATCAATAATCCAGTCTTCTGTTTGGTAGTCTGGTAACTTTACCGGTATTGTGCCATATCTATTAAAAATAGAAGATACAATGAATTCTTATTTAGAAGTAAGGAGGAACAAGAGGTTGTCGGATAATCGATGGGAGCTTAGGAGAAACAAAAACAACAAGCTTGGAGGTGAGTAAATCAAAGAAGATTTTAGATGCTGGAAATCTGAAATAAAGATAGGAAATATTGGAAACACTCAGCATGTCAGGCAGCCTCTGTAGAAAGAAATGTTAACCTTGTTAGGTTGGGTATAAACCATGTTTAAAACATAAATAAGAAAAAAAGGAATATAATGAACTTGGGAGGTGATAGAGGAGAAAAAGGATTGGTTGCCAGAATGCGTCTTTTTTAAAATGTAGGCTAAGTTTATTTGTACTAGTCAATGAAACTGAAATAAAAATGTCATGATTAAACTTTTTTAACAATAGCTCCTTTTAGAACTTCTTGCAGAATAAAATATCTAACCAAATGCATAAAAATATTTGGTTCTACACATTGGTCCTAATTCATACTGTGCATTGAATCTGTTATTATTACGGTCAGCTACATTTTGCAACATCTTCTCATTAATTTGAATCCAACATGAACAGATAAACAGAATATTTTGTGGTTGATCTATAATTGATGAAAACATTTAAATTATATCATTCAGACACTGTCCTGGGAGCAGCTCTAGAAATTATATAAAATATCACCCAGATTTAGGAAATGACTGAGTTGTCCTGAGCTAGATCAATGAATTAAACTTCAAAGATTCTGGTTTGTTATTTGTATAGATTAAGTACTGATGTACAGCATTTCCTCCATGTGAAATGGGCTGCTTAATTCAGCAATAATGAAACTGAAGATCTGCCTTATTGAATAATGATAGGATTAACACAGACAAGGTATTCCCCTGAACATGGATTGTATCCTTCACATATCTTTGTTCAATCTTTGCTAATATAACTCTATTAGATAGAAATATCATGCTTACTGTTCTGGTATATACTACTGAAGTGGTGTAAATTGTTGGACTCAATATTGCAATATATTAGACTATAAATTAGCTTTAATAACCTGATGGCAAGTGCACTGCAATATTACATGATCGCAATAAAATATTTGATTATTAGGTTTGACCTTGTGCACAAGACAATTGCAGCATACAATTTCAGCAATACTACATACCTTACTGTTCATTATCATTTGATTATTTCGGTCTTCATTCCTTGGACTGTTGTGGCTCGATAAGATTCACTGCTGTAAGAGATCCATTACAGAAAAGCTGCATGATTTAACTAACTCTTAAGTACTTGAAAAAATTGTAAAGCCTTATTTTGTACTTCTACAATCCATACAAAATCCTATTACTTCTGTTGCACTGGATTAATTAGTTTTAGGCTGTGTGTATCAACAAGTTTGCATGCATATTTTGAGACAGATGAAAGAAATGCACTTTATACGGTGAACTATTCTTTTCTTGCAGAGAAGCCTGAAAGAAGTTGTTTTGACACCATGATATAGTATGTAGTTGATATGATGATATAATTTGAATCTGTTTTCATGCAAACTGACCTCAATTTTGACTCTGATCTGGCCAATGTGTGTATTGACATGCAAGTTAAGAGGTGGAGTAGGTCATTTGGCCCCTTAAACCTGCTCTGCCATTCAATAAGATTCTGACTAATCTGACTGTAACCTTATCTGCGCATACCTGCCTATCCATGGTAAACTGTCACCCTTTATCAAGAGTCTATATACCAGCGCCTTAAAAATATTTAAAGTATCTGCTTCCCCTGCCCTTTAAGGAAGAATTCCACAGACTCACAACCCACCAAGAGAAAAAACTGCCTCATTTCTGCCTTAAAAGGGTGCCCCCCCCTTATTTTTAATTAGTGATTCCTAGTTCCAGATTGTCCTATGAAAGAAAACATTCTCTCTGCATTCATTCTGTCAGCACCCATCATGTTTCAATCAGTCCCTTTCACTCTACTAAACTTTAGTAGATACAAGCCTAGCCTCTCCAACCTATCTTCTTAAAGCACTCCACCCATTCCAGGTATTAGTCTAGTAAATGTCCTCTGAACTGCTTCCAAAGCTTTAACATCCTTCTTGAAGTAAGAAGATCAATAGTGTACTCCAGTATTCCAGTACTGCAGATGTGATCTAACCAATGCTTAATGTGGAACTAACTAGATGGGGAAGACAGTTAAATTAATAGTTTACCCCTCTGTCTGATCCTATTCACCTTTCCACTTTATCCAAATGTTAACCTGCTCCTACAGACACTAAAGTGGGCAAGGTCCAATTAAAAATTGAAAATACTGCCATTATTAAAAAAAGGGCTGGTAAAACCAGTACCATTTAAACAATTCCTGGAGAACATCATCCCTGCAGCAATCAAAGTCATTGTGAATTAAAAACCTAGGATTCTAGATAAGGCATTTATCTAAATAGTTGGGGGAAGGGGCTGGAGGAGAAGATTCAGGGGAAGAACATTTAGAAAGATAAGCAGAACAGACAAGGCAATAGTGCTGGAGAGTAAAATACTTAATGATCACCAGAAAGTGTCAGGAAGGGAAGTATAACAGTACAGATCCAATTAGAGTCAGAAAAAGGGAAAGTGTGGGGGAAAAAAGACAAAATTGAAGATTCCTTATCTAAATCCATGCAGCCTTTGTAATAAGATTGAAGTGTTCACATGAATAGAAATAAATGGGTGTGAACTGAAGGTCTCCATTAAGGAAAATAAAGGAGGGTTAGCTATGGTAATAAAAGATGAGATAAAGGCAATAGAAAGAAAAAATTCTTAGCTTGAAAATCAAGAAATATAATCAGTTTGGGTGGAGCTGAGAGAAGTCAGGGATATAACACATTGGTGGAAGTCACATGAATGATAGAGAAATGGGGGGCTATGTGGGAGGGAAGGGTTAGGTAGATCTTAGAGCAGGATAAGATGTCGGCACATCATTGTGGGCCGAAGGGCCTGTACTGTGCTGTAACGTTCTATGTTCTAACCCCTAACGGCAGTTGTAACGGATGGCACAGTAACACATTTAATACTGCAGTCAAGAGGGATATTAGAAACAAAATACCAGTAACAATTCCTTAATATACAATTCCTTAATATACTAATCTAGAAAACTATTTTGTATACACTCCAGGAATTCATTCTTGGAATGTATACAAAATAGTTTTTGAGATTAGTATGTTAAAGAATTAATTCAGGAACAGAAGACTTTAGATCTATTACAGTACAGCGAGAAAGGGTTAATTAGTTAGGGGACCTTTAGAAAAGAATATCATAATACAATAGAATACTATATCAAAATTGAAAAGTGATTTAGTTCTCTCTCGAACCAGGGTCTTAAATCTGAATAAAGCAAACTACAAAGGTATGAAGTATTAATTGGCTGTGGGAGATGGACCAGCAATGGGTAACATTTAAGAAAAATACATTGTTTGAAATAAATATATAACCTTCTCAGTGCTCAAAAACACAACTGAAAAAAGTGATCCAATGTAACTAACTAGAGAAGTTAAAGATAGTATCAGGTCAAAGGAAAAGACTAATAATATTACCAAGAAGAGCAGTAAACCTGAGGAATGGGAACATTTCAGATGTCAGTAAAGGAGGACTGAAAACTTGATAAAGAAAGGAAACATGAAGAACATAAGAAAGTAGGAGCTGGAATAGGCCACTCTGACCCTCAAGCCCACCCCTTCATTCATTATGATTATGGCTGATCTGCCCCAAGCCTTGTCTTCTCTCTTGTGCCAGTTCCCCTGATCTTTCAAAAATATATTTATTTCCTCTTTAAGTACCTCCAATGTACTAGCTGCGCAACCCTCTGGGATAGAGAAGTCCGGAGATTCTCCACCCTCTGCAAGAAGTTCTTCCTATGCACCTCAATTTTAAATGATCTCTCCCCAAACTTGTAACTCTGTTCCATCATTTGAGGTCCTCCCACTGGTGGAAGTATCTCAACCTCTACCCAGTCTACCCATCTTACATATTTCAATAAGGTCATCCCTCATTCTTCTGAATTCCAAATAATGTAGATCCAGTTTCTTTAGCTGCTCATGATAAAACAACTCCCTCTTTCCAGGATTTAGTTTGGTGAGTCTCTTTTGGATTGCCTCCAATGTCAGTAGATCCTTTCTTAAAGAAGGGAAGCATAATTGTGTACAGTGCTCCAGCTGTAGCCTTACCAATGCTCTGTCCACTTATAATAATATACTTCCCCCTTTCTGAACTCCATCCCTCTCACAATAAAGCCCAATATCTCACTTGCTTTCCTCACCACCTGCTACACCTGCCTGCTGACTTTTGTGATCCCTTTATACTAAGATCATCTGCAACCTTTCTCTAGTTAGATATTAGTCTGCCTTTAAATTCTTCTCACTGAAGTGCATGACCTGTCACTTTCCCACATTAAATTCCATTTCCCAAGTTTTTGCCCACTCAATCCTATTGCAGCGTCATGTGTTCCCACCCATTTTTATGTCATCGTCAAACTTGGATGCGTTAGAATTTGCCCTGTCCTGCAAGTCATTAATATAAATCGTAAATAATTGAGGACCAAGAATTTGTCCACTAATTACATCCTTTCAAACTGAAAAAAATGATTATTCTGAAATGATTATTCAAAACAAATGATTAACAAATGATTATCAATCCATGCTAATGCACTTACATGTGCTATTTTCTTGTACACCAGTCTTTTTATATGGCACCTTGTCAAATGCCTTCTGAAAATCCAAATATATTACATGTGCAGCTTCCCCTCTATTAACTCTGCCTGTTACATTCTCAAAGTACTCCAGCAAATACATTCAATAGGATTTACCTTTCATAGAAGAAGTAGAATAGGTGAACAAATCAGATCCAGTTCATCACTATCATGACATTAATCAAAGCTACAGATGATATGTATTATGAATTTGGTAATGACACACCAATTCTCTCTTCCCTTTGAATAGTCTTTGTGGCATTTAGTGAGCTTGACCAGCTCTGATATGTTTCTGTCATTGTCCAGCTAACTAAGAGTTTACTCTTTCAAGAATATTTTTAACTATTCATTTGTAACTGACACAGCAACGATGGTTTCTCTATGAATGGAATAGTCCCGTAAGTTTCTGCAGAAGATATGAAAATACTCAGGATGGCAGGCAGCATCAGTGGAGACACAAGGAAAGTTAATGTTACATGTCTGACGGAATTGACTCTTCCTCTCTTCACAGATGCTGTCTGACCTACTGGGCATTTCCAGCATTTGTCTTTATCCAGATCTGCAGCTTTTTGCTTTTCACCCTTGATATCTAGCCTTGGTCTTTCCTCTGTGACAAAAAACCTGTTGATGATAATAAGCTGCATTTATCCGCCACTCCCCTTTGCCCTTCCACTGTCTCAGGTTGAACCAGATGGCTTGCAACTATGGTGTTCAAGTTGGTTTTAAACTGACCTCATTTCATCTCTGTGACCACCTCCTCCCATTACCACAATGTCACCTGTCTCAGCTCATCTGTTCCTGAAATCTCAACCATGTCTTTGTCACCACCAGACTTAATTATCCCAATGCTCTCCTGGCTGGTTAATTTCCAATCTGTTCTTTTCATATTTTGCTCACGATGTACTCCATCTGTGTTTCTCTGACTTCTAAAATTTATACGACAGTCTCCATTTCTATTTTATTTTAGCTTTCCATCAAATGTTTGCTTCCCCTGCATTTATAACAATATTGATCAGTATATACTGTTATGCATCTGGTAGTGTTAATTAGCCAGATTATGCACTAAGTCATGTGCTTTGATTGTAACTGAATAAAACAATATCAGATCAGAGCCTTTTGTTGCGTTTGGAGATGTTCTATTCAAAAATGGTTCAGTGTTTTCCTTGTTTACTATTACAATTTTCTTCCTCAAATTCTTTCATCATTTAATCTCTTGCAATTCTAGTGATTCTCATTTCTTCCCTGTAAATTTTATTAATTTCATGATGAGATTGGTAAGATACTAACCTGGTCATGGTCACTCACAAGTGAAAGCAGGTCACCTCCTTTCCACCAATGTCTGCTGTGGTGTAAGAAGGTCAATGGTCTAGAAAGTTTCTTGCTTGGGAATGTGACTTTGCACCCCCACCTGCGTTGCAAAGTGTCCATATGTCTGATAGAGCAGCTGATTTTCTTATTTCTGAAAGAAAGAACTATAGTTAAATGGGATGTTTCATGCACTTTGGATATCCCAGAGTATTTTACAGCAAATGAAAATAATTTTAACTGCAGTCCTTGTTGTCATGTAGATGACTTGAAAAATAACTTGTGTAAAACAAGGTCCCAGAAACAGTAATACAATAATGACCAGGTTATCTATTTTGGCATTAAATAGCACAAAAGATGGGCCAGCACAACTCCTTTGTTCTTTGAAATATTATTTTGAGTGTTTTATTTTCACTTTATGACTAGGCAGTGCCTTGGTTTAATGTCTCACCTGAAAGACACCACCTCCAATGGAGCAGCACTCTGAGTACCCCACTGGAACATTAGGATTTTACTGTGTGCCCAACCATGAGTGATTGTGCACATTTCCTCATCACATGTAGTTGGATGCATCAGAGTGATTTGGCTGTGGAGAAAAAGGCGGCTCCATTAAATGTTGTGCATTGGGTGACATGCAAACGCAATGAGACAATGAGAAGGGCACTGCTGTCACAATGCCAAACCAAGAATAATATCACAGGTCAATTATAGGGACAAAGGTCAATTATTGACAAATTCACCAACTGATATTGGAATATTCCTGAAGTAAAAGTAATGCATTTACACTTGCAACTAATTTCTCTGTAATGAGACACTGATCAGAAAAACAGTGGGCTCATTCTGGTTTCCCATAGCAGAGGTGTTTGTGCCTCATCTTGAGCCACTTGTTGCTAATATTGAATCATGAATGCCAGATAAAACCAAAGTTTGTGGTTCATGGAATGATAGTACAATTAGCCTGACATACTTGTCAGGCATCTGGCAGGATGTTTTCTGAATCTGATCAACCAAAATGAATTTTGTGAGAGGTTACTTTCAAATTTTGTCCTGATTGAACTTCAGAAATAAGTTGGATTTCTGCTGAGAAAATTAATGGACATGAATTATTATATTGGATTATTACACACACACATTCTCTCTCTCTCTATCATTGCTGCATTTTCAGCAGGAGGCATGGAGTACAGAGTTGGACACTGGGAACCTGGCACAGATGAATGGATGAAGGCAAATGAGAGGGGGCAAGAAGTGTGGAGAGTCACAAATGAAATTCCTCCCTTTGATTTGTTTTTATTAAGCAATTGACAAGAGAATGATTCCTATGCTACAAAAGGAGTAACAGTGCAGAGACTAAATGGTGAATCTGCCATATAGATTGATAGCAGCCTTGGCAATAAGAAGTCAAAGATGAGGACATATGATGATGACTGTCTCAGATCCGTAGCTACTGAACCTTCACTAGTTGCACAAGTTCCTATTAATTTTGCTTGTTGCCTATGATAGGGTAATTGCAGAATAGCATCAAATATTCTGCAGGGGTCAAATGAGCTGGAAAACGGGCCATCCACAATTGATCTAGTTAACTTCATTAGGGACAACACTGATCATATGCTGTTACTGATTTTGGGAGTCTGAAGCATGTAGACGTATGGTGTGAGTTGCTAACAAATGAGAAGCGGGTAAAGGATCTTGAGCGCAGTCACTTAAATAGCTTTTGATTTGGTCAAGGCTAATGGAGCGCAGACTTGCAAGGCTTTTTTATTGATTATTACTTACATGGGGCCTTGCTGAACAGTTACTCGACCCTGGTATTCATTGCTGGAACCTGCCTATGATCAAGCCTATTTAAGTGATATACTTTCACCTGGAGCAGGGGCGTTCCCTTACCTCTCTCCTTTCCATATCACATACATCATGACCCCCACCTATACAGTTCATGATTTTCTGCTCTTCACCTACACCAACCTGTTGACTAATATTCCCTCTTACTTGATTAGGTCAAGTAAGTCTGAAAAGACTGGCAAGGCCAGGTTAATGAACATAGAATAGCTGATGGGCTAAAGTATATTTATTTTAATGCAAGGGAGAAGGCAGATGAGCCTGGATTAGTACATGGTACTACGATGTTGTAGTGACTACAGAAGACCAGTACTGGCAACTCAAGGTTCCAGAATTTGGATGATTCAGATGTGATAGACAGGGTTGTCAAAGAGGTGGGAGAGTTGCACTACTGATCAGGGAGAAGGTCAGAGTCGCACATCATAGAAGACATCCTGGACTGCTTATCCAGTGAGGCAATATGGGCAGAGCTCAGGAATAAGAAAGGCACAATCACCTTGGTAGGGTTATACTACAGGGCTTCCAACACCCAGCAGGAGGTAGAGGAACAAATATGTAGGCAGATAATGGAAAGATGTAAAGCAGCAGGGTTATTGTAGTGAATGACTTTAATTTCCCCGATGGAAATCCCAGGGATTCCTTTCATGTCAGACATTTACTTGGGGCAGAATTTTTTAGGTGCATCCAAGAGGGCTTCTTGACAGAGTATATAGATCATCCAACCAGGGAAGGGGCCATACTCAAGCTTATATTGGGATTGATTGGAGTTTTAATGGAAGAACATTTTGAGAACAATGATTATATCTCTGTAAGTTTTCAAATAGTCCTGGATAAGTATACGACTGGACCTCGGGGGTGGGGGGAGGGGGGTGCTGGGAGGGGAAAGGCTAATTACAACAGCATTAGACAGAGGCTGGGGAGAGTAGATTGGGAGCAGCTGTTATTGGGTAAGTCCACATCTGACATGTGGGAGTTGTTTAAAGGCCAACTGGTCAGAATTCAGGACGGACATGTTTCCATGAGAAAGAAAGACAAGGATGGCAAGGTTCAGGAGCCTTGGATGACGAGAGATGTTGCAACTTTAGTCAAAAAGAAAAAGGAATCATATGCAAAGTTTAAGAAGCTGAAGTCAGAGAGAGGCAAGAGAGGAAATTCCTGGGGTCTTGACAGAGATCTTTGTATCCTCTAGAGCCATAAGTCCCAGAAGAATGGAAAATAGCCAATGTTATTCCTCTGTTTAAGAAAGGCATTAGGGACAAACTAGAAAATTTTGCAGATGTATAAAACTTTGGTTAGGCCACATTATGTGCAGTTCTGTTCTCCCCATAAAGAGAGGTTGAACAAATTTGGATTGTTTTCTCTGGAGGCTCAGGAACCTGCTAAAAG